>NW_016161300.1:45433-53116 GCF_001687245.7 Rhagoletis zephyria
TGAAATGTGCTACTCTTCCACGCAAAAATTTGAAATGTGCTACTTTTCGACGCGGATAATGAAATGTGCTAGTCTTCCACGCTAATAGTGAAATGTGCTAGTCTTCCACGCGAATAGTGAAATGTGCTACTCTTCGTAGGGACCGACGGTATGTACAAGCATCGCTGCGTTCAAAACAAACACTGTGCATCGCGTATTTCGTTTGGCAACTGTTTTTTTTTTTACTTCAAAATGCTGCTTGCTGCGATATCGGCAGATGCCAAAGTGTATTTAACAAGGTGGTGTTGGCCGTATATAAGTAAACAAGTAAGAAAGTTTAAGTACGGGTGAGCCGAACATTAAATACCCGGCGCAAATATTAAATATATGTTTTTCACCTTTTCGAAAGCTACCGCTACATGGTAAGCCATGGTGTATCAATTTTGAGTAAATTAGCGTCTTTAAATTTAGAAATATTGAAGTTTCAAGCATTTTTGAAATTTACCGTTATATGAAAAGCAGCCTCAATTTTAATCCGATTTCAATAATTTTGAACGAGTTTGGTACAAATTGGTAGAACGGTTACCGAGATAAATATATGTGATCATAAGTGGGCGATGCCACGCCCATTTTCCAAAATTTTATCATAAGCGTATTTCTTGGTAAAGAATTATTGCCAACATCAATTTTGAATAAATTAGCTTTAATATTTACTGATTTATATCGATGATTTCATACTTCACCAAAGTACCGTTATATGAGATGTGGGCGTGGTTATTGTCCGATTTTAAACATTTTCAGCCATTTGGTATTCTGTATCTAGGCCAAGTTTTAAGGAAATTGGTGCAGCAGTTACTAAGATATACACATGTAACAATAAGTGGGTGTGGCTACGCCGGTTTTCAAAAAATGTATAATATTCTTATTTCTTGTCTAAAAATGAATTTAAATATCAATTTTGAGTGATTAATCTTCAGTAGTTACTAAAATCCGCACACAATCATGAACTACCACCAATTCATTTTGTTAAAAAATTTAAAATTACGAATATAGTAAAAACACCATGCGAAAAACCAAACGCAAAACGCAGCTGAAATACGAGAAATATTTGAAAAAAGAATGTAGAAATGATCCAGAACTTGCAAAACATGTTTCGTTTCCACAAAAATAAAGCGAACACTATTAAATTAAAGAGACAGTCCATGTCCATGCCGCGAAGCGAAGCAAATTTAATGCTTGAAAGAGCAGTAATGTCAATGGATTTTATTTCGCTTTTGAAAAGGTAATAATGTCAATTGACGCACCAAAGGTGGGAAATAAAGTCAACTGACCTTATTTCCCTTGATCTTATTACCTGTCAGCAAAGTTTTCAGCCCGCCCAAGTCTCCAGCCATAACATTGGCTCCATCATTGGCCAAACCAATTAGGTTTCTTATTTTTAAAGGCAGGATTGGCAAATGTTTAAAAGCGCAAATATTTATATGCAAAATGATGCTTGAAATATATATTTTTATAATTAATAATTTTAAAACTTTATTCATCTATCCGACCAAAATCTTACTTTACCTAACAACCTACCAAATGAAAAAGAAGCGACCAAATTTGGTCGGAAAATACGAATAGTGGCAACACTGTACTCTTCAACGCGAGAATCTGAAATGTGCTACTTTTCCACGCAAAAATCTGAAATGTGCTAGTCTTCCACCCGAATAGTGAAATGCGCTACTCTTCGTAGGGACCGACGATATGTATGTACATACCTTCATCTGCTCCGCTGTTGACGACTCGGACTCGAACTTGGATCTCTCAATTGGCAGTCTAGTGCTTTGGTCACTCGGCCATTGCGACTGCTGGGGCAGCGTGAGCAAAATTGGGTATATAAGTGTCTATTGTTTCCTTTGCACTAACTGATTTCGAATCAGCATTCAAAGCTGGCAACGATATTTTCGAGTTCACGCGAATCCAGTGATAGCACCTTTTTCGTATTCGTAGCAGGCATTCGCATTCGTAGGATTTTCTACGATGGATTCCGTGATAGCCCTGAATAGCAAAAACAACGTACTTCAAGAATTCAAGAAGAAAGTAACCACATTCGTCCACCTTCTGTTGTAATTCACGATTGAATATCGCGATAAAATAATAAATCAGATGATGCTCATTGTGTTGTGTGGAAAGCTTACACAGGGCAACACTGATTCTGGTGCGGCAAATGTTAAAGCTGGTTTTGATGGACGTTTATTGTCATGAGTACCAATCCGTAAGTACAAAGTTTCCATCAGGTCCGGATTTTGAGAAAAACGTGGTCAAACTGTCAAATTCGCTTTTCTCGCAATATTAAGGAAGCTCTAGCAAAGGCTTAAATTAAAGCTAAAACTCTCGACTACTATCCCTGCACCCGTGGGCGTAGCCAGAACGAAATTTAAGGGGCTCTATACAATTTTTTTTTTTTGTTCAAAACCAGTAATTGTTGTATTATTGTAACCAATAGAGGTATGTTGTACAAAAACACATAAATAGAAGTTCACAAAAAGTTGATATAAAAAGAAAAAAAAAATAAAAATCTAAGTTCACTTTAATGTTTTGTGTTTTTTATTCAGCATACCCGGCGAACTTCGTCCCGCCCAAAATTAATTTTTTTTATTGGAACATTTGGTCCAAGGTTTTCGCCAGCAATTCACGTTCACGTTTGGTTTTGTGGTCGACAGAAGGCATAGCCTCCATTGCCGTCTTAAATAACCTGACGAAAGCGTTATACCGGGAAGAAGTCCTAGCTGCTCGATAGGGAATCGTCCTTGAATCTGTATAGTATAGTTGGTGGCAATTTATAAACTGGTGGGTATTATTGGTCCACATTCCGTTTAGTCACCGTGAAGCAAGGACCGCAATGGTTCTGATGGTTGATTTAACGGGAGTAATTTGACTTTGATCCCTGGTGCCTCCGAATCGACGATTTTTAGCAATAACTCGGCTCCAGCGCCACTAAAAATTATCATTAAAAAATTATCATTAAAATCGTTTCGGTCGTTTAGGAAGAGTTAAGCCACCAGAATAAGTCTTTTACATACTGACACTCTTCGGCATATTTTCCCATACAAAAAACTCTCACGCATTCGTTATACGGAGAAAATGCGCAACATCATCAGCGAAAAAAATTCTCAAAAATCAACGGTATCTTATAGCCACTAAAAACTTGCACTTAATGATACTAAAATTGAGTGAGCTACAAAACTTCATACTCAAAATTTGGTGTCATTTGATGCAAAATTAACTATATTCCTATAAAAAATTACCAAAAAAATGTATTATGAAAAAGAAAAAAACATATGTTCTGGGTGTATATATTTACAGAAAGGTAAAAGTTTCAATATGTTTGAAAAGCGCCACGTCCCTTTTCCAGTCCAATCTCTAAACCAATTTCCAGGACACTACCATAAATACTTTCAGAGATATACGGTATGAAAAATTCGATATGTATGGGTGATGCCACCCTCCTTAATATATCGAAACTCTGCAGTAGGTGTCCAAATTTCAAAATATCGGTACAGCCGTTCGCGAGATCACCTCTTATAAAAAGAAGGAGCTTGTCTTTATATAATTAGTGTAGGTAACTCAGAGCAACACTGATTTTGATGCTGCAAATGTTGAAGCTGGTTTTAATAGGCTTTTTTGTGCTGATTAAGAATATTTAAGTATAAAGTTTCCATCAGCTACAGATTTTGAGAAAAATGTGGTGAAAGTGTCAAAAAGTCGCGTTTTTTGCAATATTTTAGAAGCTCTAGCAATGAAAAAAAGGTGATAGAACCTTTAGGCTTAAATTAAGGCTTGGACTTTTGACTTCAATCTCTGAAAATACCATTCCTGCACCTCGGCCCTAAGGTTACCTATAGTCATTTATTGAACAGCTAACACTGGTTTTTACACCATTTTTGATGATAAAAAGTAAATGAGTATAGGTGACCATTAAGGCAAGGTGCAGGAAAAATACATTCAGGTATGGTAGTCTTTAGTTCTAGCTTTAATTTAAGCCTACGTGGAAGGATCTATCACCTTATGCTTAATAGCGGTAGAAACTCAAACTTCCCAAAACCAGTTATTCCTGTTCAACAAATGACTATAAGTGACCATCAAGCAAAGGTGCGGGAACTTACAAGGGTAGTAGAGATTTTAAGCTTTAATCAAAGCCTAAGTGGAAGGTTTTACCACCCTTTGTTTCCTTGCTAGAGCCTCTCAAATATTGAAAAAAACACAATTTTTTGACACTTTGACCTCGTTTTTCTTAGAATCTAGAGCTGATGGAAACTTTATGCTTACGGATTCGTAATCAGCACACAAAAGTTCGGCAAAAATAGCGTTAACATTTGCTGTATAAAATTTTTTACCATTTTTGTTGGCCTGTGTAATAAGTATTGTTAAATAGCCAATACCCGCATGTTTGCGCCGCCCTCAAACACTTTTCGAACCGTAAAACAATGACTAGATTCTATTCTACGCAAATCTGTAATACGCCCTCCAGTACTACTGCACCGACTCCTAGGTAAGTAGCTACTCTATTAATCCGTGGTAGTGCACATGGTAGTGCAGAGTCGAACCAGATAGCTAAAAATTACGACAGAGGGCGCCCATAAATCACGCAAGTGACTACTTTAGTAACTCCCGGTAGTGCAGAGAGAGCCGATGGTGACTACCGCCTAGGACATTGCCTTATAAAAGTAATCGATGAAATACACTGCAAGTAGTCGGTCGGTAATTGACGGAGTTTATCAGGTAGCTACCGATTCAGGAGTCGCTCCCCCATACTGCAGGGCGGGTATCGAATTTCAAGCAAATCGGAGCATAAATAAGATTTTTTGGAATAGATCGGTAGCTGGTCCACCTATCAGAAAAAATGTTCTATATGTTAACCCAGCCAATAAGCTACCTACCTGCCAAATTTCAAACAAATCGGACCATAAATAAGAATAGATCGGTCCGTGGCCCACTTAACGGAAAAAATGAATCCTATATGCTAATCTAGGCTACCAACGAACCAAATGCATTATTTTAGCGTAGCTCGACCTCTGCGCCACCTATCGGAAAAATTAAAATTTTGTGCACTCCTTGTTCTACACACATTTCCAAAAAAGCAGCACGCATTCGAATCGGTTATCAAACATAGGAGAAGATTGTTCCCAATTTATTCAAGCTCCCAGTGAATTTCACAATTATCCGAAATTTTCCAAGCTTTCGTCGAAAAAAATTCAAATTTTTCGCGTTCTTCCGGATTTTTCCGAGTTTTCCACTCAGAATTTTCTATTTTTCCATTCGATTGCCATTCCGAAGGAATTGCACTCAAAATTCCATACAAGAAAATCAATTTTCTATTTTTCCAATTTTCCGACTTTCCCCGGAGGCTTTTTGCCAAAAAACCTTCACCTGGCGATTACGAACAACTAAAAAAAAAATTTTGCCAAATCGGCCCAACCGTTCTCAATTGATGAATTACTTTACATTTTTCACACATTTTTATATACATATATAGATAAGGAACATCTGTTCGTAAACGGCGGTTTCCGACTGAATTTCAGTTTTTTGCAAAAGCATATATACATATGTATCTTTTCCTGTCATAAATATATCGATGGTCCTCTACAATAACGACACAGTTCAAAATTCAAAAAATAAAAACTCGTACTATTGTTAAGTGGCTCATGTCTTTAATCGTTGTCTTATCCATGTATAATCTTTACTGCTTACTTTAGTTAGGATTAGACATGGGTTAGCCAAGGATTAGAGACATGAGCCTCTTAACAGTAATAAGGGATTTAATTTTTTTAATTTTGAGTTGTGTCGTTATTGCAGCGGACCATCGATATGTGAATTCATATATTTCGATAATGTGTAATGGTCGTTGTTTTTCTCTCAGTGTACATACTTAGCTTTTTGTCGGAGCTTTATCGCATACCATTTTCTACACTGGATGTCGCTTGCGATAAAGTGATTTCTAAGCCGAGTTTGAACTCGTACTCATTTTGAGTTTCTCAAAACTAGGTTCTCGAGCTTAGAGACAATTCTATTTCTAACTGGATTGAAAATGCAAGAAGAGCACTGTTCATTTTCCAAAGAAAAATCCAGAATTGGAAAACGCTAGTATATAAACGGCCATGTGGTTAAACTCAGTTTTCTTGCTGATGGATCACAGTTTCGCCAACACGAGTAACTTTAACTTTAATCGAAAGAGTTTGGCGCAAAGTGTTTGTTTTTTATTTTGACTAAAGGAATCTACTTACGGAGTATATCCTTTTAAGAATTTGTTGCGAGTTTCCGACCCCAAACCAACCAGGTACGTAAAAATAAGAACCAAAGAGCAATCAGAAGCCGTAGTTCTTACGTTATTTTTTTTCTACAGTGCATCTGGTGGCATCTGACGCGTCACCGCACAGGGGCGGTTCTTAAGCAACGGTTAAGTGTTTAAACTAAAGACTTTAAATCCTAGAAGTGCGTGCATTACAAAAAAAAATATTTCTCAATAACTAGTTAGCAAACCTCGATTAATCGTATATTGCTAAAAACGTGAAGAAAACGAATTAAATTCCAGACCATCAATATTAAAAAATAAAAATAAAAAATAATAAAAACAAATATATATCATGAAAAATTAAGGAAAGTGTAAGAAGTTTAAAATATTAAATTATAAGAAAATAGAAAGGGAAATTAAATCTAAACCTAAGTGCATTTAAGTTTGAACAATTAAGCGAAACGAGAAAAAGTTTAAATCTTTTAAGCAAGCACTTAAGTAGCCACCCTATCATCGGTGAAAATCGCAACTACAAAGATGGAAGGCCTTTCAACGCTGAATTGTAAGGTAGGGATGCACAGCAGTGGTGCACGCAGTCGACGTCGCGGGCAAAATGCGCGCACGCGAGCGTGCTAGGCGAGGTGAAGTGAGCTGTACGGAGATGGAATCGTATACATATTAACCACTACACACCTATTTTCAAGTAAAAATGCGTGTATGTATGTGTACTTTTGCGACAACTGAGCCAGTGTGGCATCAGGCCACCAGAAAAAGCCAAATTTTCCAAAACAAAAGCGCCAAGTTTTTATTGTCATGTTTAATAATTTTTTTGATTCAGTAAAAAGTGTATATACATATTTATCCATTTCCTCACGTTTTTATGAATAAATTAATTTCAATACATTTATAACAACGCAAAACATATTTAATTTACCTATTCCTCACATTTTATTCAGTAAATGAATTCCATCTTAATGTAGAATATTAGTGTATAGTGTACACATACATACATATGTACCTATGCATTCGGTGTGCTTAAATTAAAAAATCATCACTAAATACCGCACCAAGCATTGAATTCCAATTATTTTGGCTTTTTGGTTTCCCAAAATCACTAAATTTAGTGCAAAATACACGACCTTGGCAACAGTGAACTGAGCACATCAATGCTCAAAGAGTGATGCCAGACCAAGTATTGATCAATGCACTATGCATATTTTTCTTTTCAAGCAAAAGTTCTAATTGGCGGAGGGTATGGATTTTTGATTCTTACATAGAACACTGATACGATTCACAAGTAGTTTAAAGAATATAGGAAATGGTACATTTTACTAAAGCCAGCCTCCCGACATAAGCTACTATTTCATACGAACACAAACATATTCGTCTACAAATAATGTTGATTATTTTAATTAAGTCCTAAGATAAGT
>NW_016161301.1:0-605 GCF_001687245.7 Rhagoletis zephyria
TGGAATACAGTAGTAGAAGTCGGAGATGTCAGGATTAAACCACGTTTCCTAGACGAAAATAACATCAACGTCAGATTTCCCAAAAATATCCCTAATATAATCAAGTTTGTCACCGCTAAGGCTTCTTGCATTGAAGTGCACCACTTTAAGGCCATTATATNCCGTATCACAGTTGTTTGATTCTGCTAAAACGCAAAATTTTAGGGTACACCTGCAGTAGATTGCAACACCTCCTCCTTTTCTTTTTGTTCTATCGGCTCTGATAAGATTAAAGTTTGGAATACAGTAGTAGAAGTCGGAGATGTCAGGATTAAACCACGTTTCCGAGACGCAAATAACATCAACGTCAGATTTCCCAAAAATATCCCTAATATAATCAAGTTTGTCACCGCTAAGGCTTCTTGCATTGAAGTGCACCACTTTAAGGCCATTATATTGCTTACACAAAATGTCAATTAAAATCTTGGGGTTTTCGTCAATGCAGGAGGCGGATTTCCTATAGGGGTTTAAGTTCATAACATTGAGATGGACAAAGGCAACTACAAAAGGCATATAATGCACAGAAGAACTTTAACGCACAAATGTTAACGATTGCTATAAACCTG
>NW_016161301.1:10018-17500 GCF_001687245.7 Rhagoletis zephyria
TTGTACCAAACTCGGTATGGTTATTGTACTTGCCACGTGTAAGCAAAACGTTGAAAATTATTGAAATCGGACTAATATAACGGCCGATTCTCATATAACGGTAAATTTAAGAAATGCTTGAAGCTTCAATATTTCGAAATTGAAGGACGCTAATTTACTCAAAATTGTTACAACTCGGCTTACCATCTAGCGGAAGGTTTCGGAAGGGTGAAAAAACATATATTTAATACTTGCGCCGGGTATTTAATGTTCGGCTCCGCCCGAACTTAGCCTTTCTTACTTGTTTTTATTATATAATGAATGAATTGTTTGATTGTCACCCTCACCCCACACACCAATGTACATATACTTTAATTCAATTTGAGATGGCATTTGACACTATTATAACTACATTTTACAAAATACCTTACTTTTTCTTACATTTAAATTAGTGCTATTAATTCATTTAAATTATTTTGCTTTTGTATGTAAGAAAAATTAATAAAATCAAATCAATCAATCAATCAATCTAATTAACACCATTGTTCATGACCAGAGGTGGGCACTACCACAAACAAGCGTGAGCTAAAAGTGAGCATGTGTTAGTGTACCTAATTCATTTTGCATGCTGTCGTGTTCTCATCGACGCGCGCTCGCTTGTATACGTACACGCAACGCTTACGCTCTTTTAGCACCTGCTAACTCTCTGCCCATGCCTGTTCATGACATTCACAAGAATAAAGCGCCTGGTTACGAAAGGATTATAGGTGAAATGATAAAGGAGCTTCCACTAACTGCCGTACGTTTTTTATTACATATTTTTAATAACATGCTATAGTGGGGCACTTCCCCGACTTATGGAAACTTTCAGAAATAGTTATAGTGCCAAAGCCAGGCAAAGTTCCAACGGTAGTAAAATCATATTGGTCCATTAGCTTGATATCTGTATTTTCCAAATTATTTGAAAAACTTTTATTGAAAAAACTAAACCCTTCTCTAACAAGTAACCAAATAATACCACCTCGTCAGTTTTGTTCTCGTGAAAAACATGGAACTGTAGAACAAGTTCATAGAATTGTTTCTTGTATTAGAAAAACCTTCGAAGGGAAGCAATACTGCGTTTGACAAAGTCTGGCATGATGGCCTTATATACAAACTAAAGGTTTCACTCCCTGCAAATACGCATGCAATTCTGGAAGAGTCAGGCACATTTCCTTTAGAACGGGAAGTCACCCTATATATGCAGGTGTCCCTCAAAGCAGTGTTCTAGGACCCATATTGTAAGTAATATATACTCGTGATTTGCCAACTGATGAAACTCTAAGCATTTCAACGTTTGCTGATGACACAGCTATCCTAAACAATAGTTTAGACCCTAAAGAGGCTTCTCGCCCCCTTCCATTTCATTTGGACAAAAATTACGTACGAAAAGATGTAGTAACAAAACAACTTATCACAACTAGAGCACAGAGAATTTTTCAAAATTTTTTTTATTCTTTACAAAAAAAATTATACTAAATACATCAAAAAACATAAAAATAAAATTCCTAAACTTTGTACAAAACTCAAGATATTCAATGAATTTGCATACAAATTTGCAACTTTTAATTAGACTTTTTGTAAAAATTTTAAAAATGAAGTTTTGCAGCCTATTAAATTTTAGTTGATTTTTGGTATTGTTTTTACTGAGAGTTTCTTCCATACAAACTCTGTTCGACAATTGTTTTTATATGGAAGCACTGTCAGCAAAAAAAATGGCTAAAAATCAACGAAATTTGCTGGCAACTTCAAACTTGCACTTTATTAATTGGTACATAAGGTATATTTTCAAAATTTTTATAACAGATCTAATTAGAAATTGTGATTTGATGAAGAGTCTCCGAGCCAATAATTTTGTACGGCACTGTACTTATAAGCACTCTAGGTTTCATGAAAGAAAACAAATTTGAGTACAAGATAACGTTAAAATATCAGTCAAATTTTTCGTTGCTTTGGACTTGTTTCAAAACTTCTGACTTTTCCTTAATATAATTGTCATTTTTAACGTATTTAACGTATTGCTTGTGCAAAGTTCACCTATCTGAAGATGTAACTATTTTACAAATGAAACCGGTGCACTGAGAGAAAGAAGTTTAGAATTAAAAAAACATGCTAAATTAAAAAAAATACGCATATGAAAGAGCACCAACCCAACTCGTAATACATTTAAGTATACACATTTTATTATTCAGTCTAGAAATATTAAATTCAAACGGAAGCTTTTTCATAATTAAGTTAAAAAATATATATTTAAATTCCATGCTGCCTGTAATGGGTTTTGAACCCTGACCCTCTGAAAATTAACAAATTGTGGCAAGTATCTTTGCGCACTCATCTACAGCCAGACATGTAAATGTGCATTCAAATGCTGAGTGTCAATCAACACCACGCGTGCGTGGTATTAAAGTGTTGTTTTTAAATACGAACATTTTAGAACGATAATCAAATAAAAATATTCATGTTTACTATGCGTTATTTCCCTCAGTGAATTCATAAAATTGTAGTTATCTTTGAACTTTTATTCAAATTTGTGCAATCAAATCGAAAACCGGGACATTTAAATGAAACCCGGCACATTTTAAGGTTGGACCGGGACACCGGGACAAATAGTCTAAAACCGGTACATGTCTGGGAAAACCGGGACGTCTGGCAGCCCTAGCTTTGGGGCACAGCGTGCATCAGGGATGATAAATGAGTTTTTAATTTTTGTACCAAATGGACAAAAAGAATGTACTAAATCAGCCGAAAAAGTACCAAAATTTAAAAGACTAGACAGACATATGAATATGGGTAATTTTCAAACAAAGTGTTCATGGCAGGTTTTCTTATATAGTTTTTTTTAAGATTGATAATCTTATCCTCTAAAATCGTTTACTGACGCGAATACGAAACTGCTTTCATGCTTTTCAAAAATTAATTTTTTTTCTTATTTTTGCATTTTTGTAAAATATTTTCCAGAATGTAACATTTGCATATCACTTTTAAACTCATTTATCAGATAAGCCAATGTTGGAGATTTTTTGCGCCTTCTTCAAGACATTAACGTGACGTTTTTCTTGGGAGGCAGGTTTTTTTGTTTAATCTTTCTTCAGCAACAACTTCCCATATATTCCATTTGAACACTTTTGGAGAAACAAGCGAATTAAATAAAAAATCCTTTTCCACCTAAAAGTGACCTTCTGGAAATATTTCACTTTTTTTTGTTCTAAAATTCTAATTTCACGAAAATATAAAATTAAGGATATCATTGAAACCCCTGAAGCAATAAATAGGCATTGGTTATTATCTTATTTTTAGTGTTTTTTGTATAAAAAAAACTGGGTGACTTTCCGGAAATATTAAGCCTTACTCGTTAATATTAAATACCTTTTTTTTGGTTCGGCCAGTGTGTAATGCACCAAAAATCTGGAAAAATTTCGTCCGTGGACTTGGATGCGTAGCGTTATATGTACTTTTACATATGCATAGTTTAAAAAGGCCATGAAAACCCTAAATTTCCATTACAATCAATAATTCAAGTTAATCAACAAAACCATACAAGTATGTTTATTAAGTGCGAGTAACACAAAGAAACAGTTGCTTATATTATAGCAAGAAACTTTTGATGATTTTAAAAAGTCTTTAATTTTTAATAAACACCACGCACATACCTGTATAATGTAGGAAAAAGATGACTGCATTTTTATCCACAAGTCGTATTTCTACATAATTTGTCGTAATGCTGTATTTTGACAAAATTGTATCAAAAATGTTGATGTAGTACCAATGTACTTTTGGGATCCAAAATGTATCAAAAAAGTACAATTGTACCATCAATTTCATCACTGGCGTGCATTCCATTTTGAACAGANTTTTCTTATTTTTGCATTTTTGTAAAATATTTTCCAGAATGTAACATTTGCATATCACTTTTAAACTCATTTATCAGATAAGCCAATGTTGGAGATTTTTTGCGCCTTCTTCAAGACATTAACGTGACGTTTTTCTTGGGAGGCAGGTTTTTTTGTTTAATCTTTCTTCAGCAACAACTTCCCATATATTCCATTTGAACACTTTTGGAGAAACAAGCGAATTAAATAAAAAATCCTTTTCCACCTAAAAGTGACCTTCTGGAAATATTTCACTTTTTTTTGTTCTAAAATTCTAATTTCACGAAAATATAAAATTAAGGATATCATTGAAACCCCTGAAGCAATAAATAGGCATTGGTTATTATCTTATTTTTAGTGTTTTTTGTATAAAAAAAACTGGGTGACTTTCCGGAAATATTAAGCCTTACTCGTTAATATTAAATACCTTTTTTTTGGTTCGGCCAGTGTGTAATGCACCAAAAATCTGGAAAAATTTCGTCCGTGGACTTGGATGCGTAGCGTTATATGTACTTTTACATATGCATAGTTTAAAAAGGCCATGAAAACCCTAAATTTCCATTACAATCAATAATTCAAGTTAATCAACAAAACCATACAAGTATGTTTATTAAGTGCGAGTAACACAAAGAAACAGTTGCTTATATTATAGCAAGAAACTTTTGATGATTTTAAAAAGTCTTTAATTTTTAATAAACACCACGCACATACCTGTATAATGTAGGAAAAAGATGACTGCATTTTTATCCACAAGTCGTATTTCTACATAATTTGTCGTAATGCTGTATTTTGACAAAATTGTATCAAAAATGTTGATGTAGTACCAATGTACTTTTGGGATCCAAAATGTATCAAAAAAGTACAATTGTACCATCAATTTCATCACTGGCGTGCATTCCATTTTGAACAGACTTCAAAGACTGTCACAGACAGTAATTTCTAAGCATTGCCACAGAAATTTTAAATTTAATGGTAGTTTGTAAGATTTGAAAACCTTTTGTTAGTTTCGAAAGAAATATTCAATAAATAATTATATATTATAAAAATATATATATATATATAATTTCATTATCGCATAGCTCCGCGGCTGAAGAACGCTAGTTTTCAACGCTTTCTTTGATAAAAATTAAACTAAGAAATAAACTTAAGATTGACAGTATCAATAGCATAATGTTATGCAAGGAGCTTGTAAACAAAAATGACCCGCACTATGTGTGTTCATCTGCTAAAGATTCGCGTGTGTAATTAATTGATTTAAATTCACTGTTAAGAAACTAAACTTTTTATTACATAAGATGTATGTATATAATTCATACATCCAAAAAATGTTAAATGATCCCATATCTTTGCTTACAAAGTGCATATATGAATGTATGTATGTAAATGTTTTGTATTCGAAACATTTAATCTACATATGCTGTATGCTTTCAGAATGTTTTTTTGTAATTGAAATTTATTCGCTAGGTTGTAAACGATTTTGGTCGGATTTGGGATGAATCTTGGCAGGCGAAAAAATTGTTAGTGGCAATGCTGCCCGTCATTAAGTCAAAATCACTGAGTCATTAAGTCAAAACTGCTTTCATCTGATAGCTGTTCATTTGAAGTCAAGTGCGTTTTCATTACATTTTAAAAACAGGCCAAATATTCGGAACAAACAGTTGTGTTGATCGGACGTGTTTTTTCTTTGCTCCGTGTTTGTTTCATTTATTTTCTGAGTTGTGATGTCGCTCTTACGAACGCGCTGTGGTTTGTGCAGTAAATCGATTGCGAAAGACAATGCTATAAATTGCTCGCTTTGTAAGGCCGTTTTCCATCAACTGTGTTTGGGAATTGATATCAACATTTTTCATAATTCTAATGTTGTGTACAATTGCGATAATTGTGTTGGAATTAATTTGCACGCTGTTGTTGCTGATTTAGTGGCTGAGGTTAAAGACCTAAAAGAATAGCTTTCCAAATTGGGTGCCTTCAACTCTGCTGCATATGCAAAATCAACTAGTGCATTACCCACCAACAATACTGGCGTTTTTTCGTTTCCCGAAGTGCCTTCAAATTTGAGTGACTCTGCTGCTATGCCAACGCAAGCAGTGAGTGTGACTAAATCTACTAACAATGCGGCAGTAAATGTGACATCGGATGGTAATGCTGAGAATATCATCGTGCCGTCGTCTTCGAACTTAGCAACGAAGTCGGCTGATACCATTGCTAATGAGTGGATGATGGTGGGAAATAAAAACAAAAACAAAAATAAAAACAATAACAAGCAGCAGAAGAAGACGAACCATCGTCAACGTGAAAAACCTCTGGTTGGCATTAGTGAGAGTAGTGAACTGCTGGTGGCTTCACGTTTGAAATACTTACACCTGGGTTCATTTAAACCTTCGGTTCAGCCAGAAAATATCGTTGACTATGTCGTTAAATATACGGCAATAGAAAAGCAACACCTTAGTTGTATCAGGTTGACGAAAAAAGAGCAGCAACTAGAGTCTCTCCGATTCGTGAATTTCAAATTAGGGGTGATCGAATCTGACTATGAGAAACTACTGAAGCCTGAGGTTTGGCCTGCAAAAATTTCGATTCGACCATTCCGTTTTTTTCGAAAAAAACAGATCCAACCACCTCGAACCTGATTGTTCGAAATAATAACAATAATAAATTAAAAATTTACTATCAAAATGCTTCTGGCCTTAGAAGTAAAACAAGCAGTGTCTACATGCTAAGCTCTCTTCTGGAATATGACGTGTTTGTTTTAACAGAATCATGGCTGAATAATAATTTCTACGATGCTGAGTATTTTAATTTGAACTGTTTTGATGTGTTCCGTAAGGACAGAGATCCAATTAAAACTGGTTTTAGCAGAGGAGGTGGCGTACTTATAGCAGCTCGTTGCGGTTTGCGTGCGTCCCTTTATGAGCTACATGATAATGACTCGCTTCTTGACAGTACTTTTGTACTTCTTGAAAAACTTATTTCTCAAATTTTTTAGATGCTTAAGCTCAGCAGAATACCAAGGAAGCTTATAAACTTTACTCTTAAAAGTAGGAACAAATTTGCTACACAACGCCAGTCCCAGTCAACTAAATTAAGCGTTTCATTCAGACCTTCAAAGTCACAGCGATCAAAATTAAATAACGGTAAAGTTGAAGAGGCAATATTAAAGAATTCATAAAATTCAATTTCCAGTAAAATTGGCATATGATGCAAGTTAGCTGGGGATATAGAAGTCACAGCTTGCGACAGCGCAAAGTTAAAATCACTACTTATAAAAATTAAATCAAGAATTCTGCTTAAATCGTTTCGTAAGCCATTAATTTGGTTTAAACCAACACTCAAAAAGTTATCAATAACATATGATTCATTACAACTAGAAACATTTACAGGAGTCAAGTAAGTACTATTATCAAGATAATTCCAATTTACATTGCTCAAATTAAAATCACCAAGAACACATAATTGATCACTGCCAATATCACGCTGAAGAGCAAGAACATTATCAACATGCGATTTATAAAGGCATTCATCACTAAGCGGGGGGATGTATGATACGCATATATACAGTATGCCGAAAGAACCACATAAACGAACACACAATTAG
>NW_016161301.1:17525-27802 GCF_001687245.7 Rhagoletis zephyria
TTAGTATTTTTGACTTAAAAATATAAAAAATTAACAAAATTATGTACATCTGCTGAAAGATAAACTAATCATCTTTATTCTCCCATCATTAGTTGTTTAATCGGTTATGTAGTTCACAAGATATTGATATTTCAAAATATCGAAACATTTAACTTATCCTCCTATATCTTCTTAATTTTTTACATGCGCTAAAAAAATTTGGTAAGTTTTAAATCAGCATGAACAGTTCTATCCAGTTACATTTTTGGTTTGTCTATAGCTAAAATTACACTTTGTTTAAACATTTAACTTCACATTTGACATCAGTAATTAAAACGGAATGCCAATCATCTGACTTCGAATTTTGACGACAGTCTTTGACATGCACTGCGGTATAGACATTTGGCCTGTTTTTAAAATGTAATGAAAACGCACTTGACTTCAAATGAACAGCTATCAGATGAAAGCAGTTTTGACTTAATGACTCAGTGATTTTGACTTAATGACGGGCAGCATTGCCACTAACAATTTTTTCGCCTGCCAAGATTCATCCCAAATCCGACCAAAATCGTTTACAACCTAGCGAATAAATTTCAATTACAAAAAAACATTCTGAAAGCATACAGCATATGTAGATTAAATGTTTCGAATACAAAACATTTACATACATACATTCATATATGCACTTTGTAAGCAAAGATATGGGATCATTTAACATTTTTTGGATGTATGAATTATATACATACATCTTATGTAATAAAAAGTTTAGTTTCTTAACAGTGAATTTAAATCAATTAATTACACACGCGAATCTTTATCAGATGAACACACATAGTGCGGGTCATTTTTGTTTACAAGCTCCTTGCATAACATTATGCTATTGATACTGTCAATCTTAAGTTTATTTCTTAGTTTAATTTTTATCAAAGAAAGCGTTGAAAACTAGCGTTCTTCAACCGCAGAGCTATGCGGTAATGAAATTATATATATATATATTTTTTATAATATATAATTATTTATTGAATATTTCTTTCGAAACTAACAAAAGGTTTTCAAATCTTACAAACTACCATTAAATTTAAAATTTCTGTGGCAATGCTTAGAAATTTTTGTCTGTGACAGTCTTTGAAGTCTGTTAAAAATGGAATGCACGCTGTGCCCCAAAGCTAGGGCTGCACAAATTTGAATAAAAGTTCAAAGATAACTACAATTTTATGGATTCACTGAGGGAAATAACGCATAGTAAACATGAGTATTTTTATTTGATTATCGTTCTAAAATGTTCGTATTTAAAAACAAAACTTTAATACCACGCACGCGTGGTGTTGATTGAAAGTCAGCATTTGAATGCACATTTACATGTCTGGCTGTAGATGAGTGCGCAAAGATACTTGCCACAATTTGTTAATTTCCAGAGGGTCAGGGTTCAAAACCCATTACCGGCAGCATGGAATTTAAATATATATTTTTTAACTTAATTATGAAAAAGTTTCCGTTTGAATTTAATATTTCTAGACTGAATAATAAAATGTGTATACTTAAATGTATAGCCGATACAGATGTTGGCAGAGTAAGACGTGTTTTAGTGGTGCTCTTAAGTATTTGTGTTTTCCCGCGTAAATAATTTAAAAATTTCTTCAAACTATTGATCTGCCGGTGTACCTGTGCGCTGTAAGTTTTTCGTGAGACTGCGAACACCTTTACTCACCTTATTTGGTATATTCCTGCTTAATTAAGTAAACAAACGAACAAGAGCCAACAAGCATGTCAATAACACGCAAATACTCAGCGAGAAAACCGGCAAACCCACCTAAAACTCCTCTCACACCAGCATCAGCTGCATTTGAGCGGATGGAGATGAAACTGGAGGTGCAGAGGGACGCAATTTTCGAGCAGTTGACAGCGGTTATGATGAGATCAGAAGAGGGAGTAATGGAGAAGATCAGTGAGCTGGCCGCCGATACGGCAAATTTAAAGCTATCCATTGCAGCTATTGACAAACGTGTGGCTGCAGTTGAGAGCACATGCACTGAAGTTCTCAATCTTCGCAATGAACTGGCTGCTGCTCAGACTCAGCTCAGCGCTCCGAAAGCAGCGCAGTTTCCACTTACTTATTAGTCAACGGGATTCCTTAAGCAGCCGGTGAGTGTTTGCCTGAACTTTTTGCTAAGATTTACTGTGCAACTCAGCATAAACCCCCGCCTGTGCGAGATGCTTTTCGACTAAAAAGCGTAAAAAGTTATGGGCAAAAAAGCAGTGGAAACTGTCCCATTGTTGTAAAGTTGTTCTCTTCGCAATCGAAATCAGCTCATGAAATCTATTGCGGTCTTCTGCAGATCCAAAAAGAGATCGCTTGCACTCTCTGAAGTGGAGTTGGCGGGCTATGGGTCAATATTTGTATATGAGAGTTTGCCGAAAAAATTGCGAGATGTGATGTCGTATGCTTCAGAGCTCAGGCGGAAGAAACAACTGGCGTCAGTGAAAAAAAAAATTAATTTTTTCATAAAATAACCTTTTTTGAGGAAAATTGCATAATTAATGCTACAGAAATTTATATTATTTAGAAAGTAAAAGTTATTACCTTATATAAAAAGGTTTTTTATAAGGCAAAATTTAACGAAAGTAGTGGTAGAAATCGAAATTGTATATCTATTTTTTTTAAATGACGTTTACCTAAAATTTGTTTTAAAAATGGCTTTAGCAAATACGCCGTAAAAAAAGTACTAAAATTGCCTTTGAATTGGCATCAACTTTTTTCTAATCGGTCAAGTAGTTTCCGAGATATTAAACATATAAAAAATGGGAAAGTTGAAGTTTAACCTGTTATATTTTCTTTGTTTTTTACTTTCCCCAAATAATTTGTTATGGTTGAAATCGCGTGAAAAGTTCTCTCGATCTGCATTTTTGTAGCTAAACGGTCGGTATTGTAGCGAGAATCAGCTGTTCGCATGGCAAACGACATCAAAATTGCCAACATGTTGGCAAATATATTTTGGTTGTCAAATGCTGCCACATCAGCGGCTAGGGCCGTTTTCACTTGGCTGTCATTTTATATGACAGTGCGTGGTGATATATGACAACAAACGCAAATGACACCAGATGACAACCAATTTTCATTATTTTGACAACATTTGACGTCAAATATGACCTAATGAAAACCAGGCTTAACAAAACGTAAATTGAAGTTGGGGTAAGTAACTATTTTGATTTTATATACATATATATTGTTCTTGCTCACAATGTTGGGTAGAGAAAATTTCTTAAGGATTGTAATAGGCCTGAAATATTTGTAATCATACGTTTATTTTTTCAAGTTTTGTGTTATACTAAAGTTAGGTAGGGAACATTTGGTGTTGCTTTTGGAAATGTTAAAAACAAAAATAAATCTGTGGTCGCGAGACAGGTAACTGGTTATCAGTTACTAATTTTGCGAATTGCTTCTGGTGAATGAAAATTCTACAAGGTTTGGGTAGTAATTTCTATCACAATTTAGATTTACTGTTACTGTCATGATTCATATGGGTACCATCCGTCCTACGGGACAGTCCTCTTTTTTCGTCCCTTGTGCTGGTAATTTATTTATTTCATACGGGACGCCAAATGTTCTGTATTTCTTTAAGTGTCCCGTATTTGTACCGTATTCGGTATTTTGGCGCGTTAACAGCTCATAAAAATTATATGCTTATGAAACAGTTTTAATTTTTAGATCTCTATGCTTGGGATTCGAGTCGAGGAGCACATATCGATGGCTGAGTGGAAGATCGACTAATAGCACATTTTTCAATCAAATTCTAAAATGGGGCGACATCCTTAAACAAGGCATTGTTGCAAAGTTTTCTGACATAGGGCGTTTTCGAACTGGCTGCCGAGATAGGTCCATTTTCCACTCAGCCATCGATATCTAGATGGTTTCTGAAGTTATAGTTTTGTGCTAAAATTTCAAACTTTGTTTACGTATATGGATTCCAAAGCCAACTAAAAATACACACAGCTTGCTGCCCAATGTGCCGAGTATGAAAGCTAAATTTACATGCCAATTTTCAAATTATGTGAAGAGATTTTCATTAGGCGAAACTACGTCAAAAAAATATTGCTGATTTTATGAAGAATTGTATCTTCAACGTGAGAAACTCCAAATTAGATGGCTACCAGGAGAATGTTGTAAAAGTAAAGAAGTTCTCAAACATTGGAAGGGTACGATTTGCAATTCAGCTCGATCCGGCTGATATTTACTGCATTGTGCTTGGTCGAAATCCAAGTCTGACAATAATCCGTTGAATACCACTCGTGCTGCAAAAGTAGCGGGATATTTTTATCATGTTTCCCTACCTAGGAATGTTGAATTTTGGGTAGATAAAAATCCCGAGCACAAAGTACAAAGTTATGGAAAAATATTCAGCGAATGTGTGATGTTACAACTGAATATTTATGTGCTGAATTCACAAAATATCGGAAAATATATGCCAAATAAAATGTTGTTTCAAAGCCAACGAAATGCTGTTTCAAGGCTTTTGTGAAAAAAAAAACTAGCAAAACTATTTTTTGTCCCGTATTCAGCTGCCATAATTATGGTCACCGTAGCCATGATGGAAGCTCTGAAGTAGTTTCTACAGTGGATACAAAGCTGGTCAATGGAAGTTGATTTATATAAATTAAATATAATTTATACAACTCTCTGAGTACTTATAGCTTAGGGTTAGGTACAAGAAAAACTTAAAGCTTTTAGCTAACTATTTTAGCAACTGTGGATTATATTGCTAATTTAGNATATAAGTAAAAAATTATACGTCGATATCCATACTGTCATTGGTATAAGTTACAACAAACACATCATTTTGACGTTATGCTTTCCACGGCGAAAAATTTACCTCGCAACAAGGGATATATTAGTCAAATTTTGAGTAAAAAGGTATAGAATTCTTGAAAATCAATATTTTTTGATCGGAAAACCTTGCTTCCGTTTATTTATTTTACCATTTTTAAATACAAGCTATATTTACTTTTGAGGGGTTTTAGGGACTCTATAAGAAATAGTTAATAATAGAAAATGGTTAAATAAACAATTGGGTAATATTATAGAAAATCTCCCTAAGAGAAACAAAGTTTTCCGATCGAGAAAAATTAATTTTCAAAAATTCTATACCATTTATACGAAAATTTGTTTTTTTCGCCACATAAAATACATAGAAAACTATGAGTGCTAATACGATATTTTCAATATTTTGGTGCTTTTTTAAATAAAATAATTGGCAATACTGATCACTAACTGACCTTCATCGGACGCTCTTTGCTGGGTTCGGGCTAAGTAAATGGCAGTGAAAATCAAGTTTTCGTTGTAGATTTGCATTTCTTTTTTTTTATAAAAAAAAAATTAATTTCTCCTCATATCACTGTATTCTGGGACTAAGTGGCTAAACCTGACATTACAAGGGTCGATTTCTGTCGACTAGAAAACCGAATAGCCAAAGCATTTACATTTTACGGTTGAGTTGTCATTTACACGGGTCGATTTCGGTTGAACGACACAAATATACTAGGAAATCAAGAAAGCAGCTTAATCCAGCAAGCAATTATCATTAAAGTTAAAATATCTTAGCTAAAATTAATAAAAAGTTATTTCTTCCTTTCTTTACCGGGAGAATTGCTACATCGGTGGGCAACGACTTTTTCCTTTTTATTAGCTTCACCTGTATGTTTGTATGTATGTATGTTTGTAACCGACTCCTTTGGACTCGATTTTGACCCACTTTAAACGGACAGATTTAATTCAAACTTTGTACACTTATCAAGAATCAGCGACAATATAATAATTTCATAAATTTATATCATTATCCTGATTAGGATCGCCAGGATTAAATAATTTCCTCACACAGCCTCTGTGTGAGAGCAAGTAAGACAACTACGCTGTCTGCGCATGCGTACCGTCTACTTACTTTCCGGCTCGAGCACTCGAGCATTTAGAAAAAAATTTATTTTTAACAATAAATCGAAATAAAAAATTAAAAATAAATATAGTTTAAAAAACTAAAAAACACGCTTTAAAGCATATCAAACTAAAAAGTAAAAAATAATTCTTAATATAAGTTGAAAATAATAATGAACAAAAAATACTAGTATTATTGTGAAAAAGTGTGGGTTGCTCGATAGACGAAAAATATGGCAAAGAGCGCCCACCGCTTTTTCACAATAATACTAGTATTTTTTGTTCATTATTATTTTCAACTTATATTAAGAATTATTTTTTACTTTTTAGTTTGATATGCTTTAAAAGCGTGCTTTTTATTTTTTTTAAACTATATTTGTTTCTTGTAAGCAACTAACTTTATTAACAAGGCGATGTCTTAAAACCAAGCTAATTATCCGACGCTGCATATGTTCCAACTACTTTAAAATTCATAAACTGCACAAATAGTTTGTTTCCAACATAAAAAGATAAAATATACATTTTAGCTAGCTATTAAAACCGCACCTCCTTTCTAGTTAATTAATTTATTTGTTGATGCAACAAAATGGAGCAGATTTTAGTTGGGCGGAGTAGAAGAGTAGGTTTCAAATTATTTTGACAAAATAGAACATATTTACTCCTATCGGAGGAAGGTCAAACTGATGGCTTATTGTGTATTGCTACGTTTATACGCACGTAATATTTGCAAATAACAATTTGCAAAATGGTAAACTTTGCCGTATAAACGCCGACTAAATTTTTTATTTGAAAATAACTAAATCACGCAAATAAGTCTTGATTAGTGGTACTATTTGCAAATAAGAGAAAGACGCCGCCATCCTTGAGTTTATTGTCTTTTTCGATAGTCATCTTATTGCCTTTTTATAGTGAAGACGCTGCCATTTTTAACTTTATTTTCTTTTTCGATGGTTATATTATTGGCTTTATATAATCAGGCAATATTAAAAAAGAATTTTTCACCATCGAATAAACAGTGAGTTAGATATTTGCAAATTATTTTTATTTGCAAATAGCTTACGTATAAACGTAGCATATATTAGTCAAATTTATGCTCTTTGTTTTGTGCACAAAATCAGTATTACCGCAGTCTAGAGCTGCAAAACTATCGATAGTTGGATCATTCGATATTCTCGATAGTTTTGGGCCTCACCATTCGATAGTATCGATGCTATCGGTAAGAGATGCATAATCTTAAGAGAAAAAATATAAGTTCCTTACCACGGCACTAATTATCATGATTAAATAATACAAGGTTGCTTTCTTTTTTGATTTATAGAAACTACTACTAAAATACAAGGAGAAATACTGTCTTCCTATAACAAGTTCAATAGACAACACGGCCGATATTTTCATCGATTCCCTGCAGCAAACCAAACTGGTTCAGAACTGGCGCTGAGCTAGCCTGAAAAAGGACGTAGTAGTTCTTCATTTATCCCAAATCAATGCTTTCAACTTTGTTTTTAAAACCCTTTTATTAGCTTCACCTGTATGTTTGTATGCATGTATGTTTGTAACCGACTCCTTTGGACCCGATTTTGACCCACTTTAAACGGACAGATTTAATTCAAACTTTGTACACTTATCAAGAATCAGCGACAATATAATAATTTCATAAATTTATCTCATTATCCTGATTAGGATCGCCAGGATTAAATAATTTCCTCACACAGCCTCTGTGTGAGAGCAAGTGAGACAAGTACGATGTCTGCGCATGCGTACCGTCTACTTACTTTCCGACTCGAACACTCGGCTTATTAGTGTTAATACATTCTATCGCTATCAGTTGCACAGTTGGCCAAGCGGGCTAAGGCGCAAGTCGTAGGCGCGAGACAACGAACTTACCAGACATGATTTCAAATCCCGTCTATGGCTGAAAATAAATGATGTAACGCTATCTTCCACTGCTTGACCGCGGTACTGATATTAATTGCAAAGATGAATTTGGCAATACGCCACTTCTTTTAGCAGTAGAAAATAATCATTTCGATGCTGTACGAGCATTATTCAATCGCGGAGCCGATTGTGAAAAATAATTTAAATGTTACACCACTGAGTCTCGCTGGTTATATTGGCAAAATAGAAATCTTTGAATATCTTCTAAATCGGGGTGCCACTGTTAATATAACTTGTACTATTAATGACTTAGAAGATTACTCGTTGCTGCACCTCGCTGTCGTTAGTAATAGTAATCACGGAAAAAGGATGATCGAGTATCTTCTAAAAAAAAAGGGCGCTGAAGTCAATGCTCTAGCAAAAAAAATGGATCTACTGCTTTACATCTAGCTATATCAAAAGGACGTCGGGTAATCGTCGATTTCCTGTTAGAGCATGCCGATGTCAATATTGAAAACAATAAATCGAACTAAAAAGTTAAAAATAAATATAGTTTAAAAAAACTAAAAAACACATTTTTAAAGCATATCAAACTAAAAGGTAAAAAATAAGTCTTAATATAAGTTGAAAATAATAATGAACAAAAAATACTAGTATTATTGTGAAAAAGTGTGGGTTGCTCGATAGACGAAAAATATGGCAAAGAGCGCCCCACGCTTTTTCACAATAATACTAGTATTTTTTGTTCATTATTATTTTCAACTTATATTAAGAATTATTTTTTACTTTTTAGTTTGATATGCTTTAAAAGCGTGTTTTTTAGTTTTTTTAAACTATATTTATTAATATGGCGATATCCTACGAAGTGACAATTGTCGCCCTCTGCAGAGTTTTTGAACTTGTTCTGAGCTGACACTGGCTTAGATGGTTCTGAGACAGTTCATATAACAACAGTTCCTAGATAGATCAAAAAGAGTCACCTCCAGGCTAGAACAAAAGTGATTTGAGCTGGTTCTAAGAAGTGTAGTATATATCCTTCTCATTAAAGACTGTAATTCAAAAAGCACGCATAAAATTTGTAAATAAAAATACATACTTCATTTTATTTTTAAATAGCCATTTGTTTTGCACTAAATTACTTTTTGAGGTAAACTGCGCTTTAAAATTAGGAATATAAAGTGTCAGTTATTCTTTCATTTTCTAAAGCTGCTATTCTTAAAAATAATTTATATTTGTTACGTATAATGGGTATTTCTGTGTTACTTATATCTAAAAATCTAAGTCGTGTGATAAAAAGAGAAAAGCGGTGATATATGTATTGAATACTTATTTGTGATAACTCAGCGTTATATTGTATTAAATGTATTGAAATGTAATACATAGACTATACGGCATCGAATTAAGAATATATATAATTTTGAATATTCACAATGGTTTTCACGTTAAATATTTTTCGTAAATTTTTTAAGGATGGTTCATGTTATAACATTATTTATTAAATTCACGCTTTTAACTGTGTTGGAAATTTAATAGAATTTGAGACACCATTATAAAAACTTCAATATTTCAAATAAGAGTTGAGAAGTATGCAGTTCTATAGCCCGTTAAATTGTAGTATAATTAATGGCGTTGATTTTTTATAACTATTTTTACGCACGCTCTATGCAATGTTAAACTTTACTACACTAAAATGGTATGGGCTTCAAAACTGAATACTCGAAATATTTATATAAAAAAACTCTGATTAAAAATTTGAAATCATACCAATAGCACCCCCATTTCAAAGCGAGATTGTTTACTACTTTTTTTTTTTTAATCTGATTAAATGGTTTAAATGGTCGACATTTTCGATAATTTTTCCTTTGTTTTGTATAAAGCTTGAAAACTGGGTTACTATGATTTTGTCTTAAGCATTATTTTTATTTTTTGTGTAAAATAATAACAAACAAATTTTAGCTCTCAATATATTGTGAACACCTACTTCACATGTCTCTCCTTTGGGACACTCTCTCTCACATCTAGGGATGTTGAAGAAGGTATCTTGGCTTTAAAACAGTCTACGCAAACTGATGCTGACGGGTTTTCAGTTATTTTACTTAAAATGTGTGGATCTCTTGCTGAACCAATACGCCGGATTTTCAATCGGTCTCTTTCTTCTGGTGTATTTATTGATGCCTGGAAAAAGGCAACAATAACGCCAATTTTCAAAGATGGTAATAAAAATGATGTTGCGAATTATCGACCAATTTCGAAACTAACCGCAATTGCGAAGCTTTTTGAGTACATTGTGAAAGCTAAATTAGTTTTCGCTGTTCGTAATATTATCATTCCGAACCAACATGGTTTCGTTCAAGGTAGATCTTCCGTCACCAATTTGGCGTTATTTGTTGACGATTGTCATGCAGCCTTTAAATCTGGTTATGAAGTGGATACTATATACACAGATTTTGCAAAGGCCTTTGACAGGGTGCCCCATAAAATTCTAATTTCTAAAATGGCT
>NW_016161301.1:28671-29872 GCF_001687245.7 Rhagoletis zephyria
GAGACGTATTTGCCGCAACAAGAAGAGAGAGGCAAAAATACGTGAGTGCGAAGAGCTTGAAACGCTGGCCGACAGTAAGAATGACCGAAAATTTTACCAGAGAGTTAGGCGACTTACAGAAGGTTTAAAGACCGGGGCGCACTCCTGTAAGAACAATAATGGCGACCTAGTAACTGATGTCCAGAGCGTACTTAAATTATGGAGGGAACACTTTTCCGCCCTACTAAATGGTAGCAGCACGGAAAGTTGTGGAGAAGAAGAACCCGAGCCCGCAGTCGATGATGACGGAGTCGACGTTCCACCGCCTGACTATGACGAGGTACGTATAGCAATAACGCGGCTGAAAAACAACAAAGCCGCTGGAGCTGACAGCCTGCCAGCTGAGCTATTCAAGTACGGCGACGAGGAGATGATAAGGTGCATGCATCAACTCTTGTGCGGGATATGGTCAGATGAACGCATGCCCGACGACTGGAATTTAAGTGTGCTCTGCCTAATCCACAAGAAAGGTGACCCCGCCATTCGCGCCAACTACCGCCGGATCAGGCTTCTAAGCATAGGTTACAAGGACTTATCGAGCGTATTGTGTGAAAGCCCACCGTCAATGAATTGATTGGGCCTTATCAGTGTGGCTTTAGACCTGTCAAATCCACTACAGACCAGGTATTCACAATACGCCAAATCTTGGAAAAGACCCGCGAGAAAAGGATGGACACTCACCACCTATTTGGCGACTTTAAAGCCGCTTTTGATGGCACTAAAAGGAGTTGCCTATACGCCGCTATGTCTGAATTTGGCATCCCCTCAAAACTCATACGGCTGTGTAAAATGACGTTGAGCAATACCACCAGCTCCGTCAGAATTGGGAAAGACCTCTCCGAGCCGTTCGCCACCAAACGGGGTTTCAGACAGGGCGACTCCCTTTCATGTGACTTCTTTAATCTGATGTTGGAGAAGATAATAAATGCTGCAGAACTGAACCGCTCAGGAACAATCTACTACAAGAGCGTGTGATTTCTGGATTATGCCGATGACATCGACATCATCGGTAGCAAAAACCGCGATGTGTGTTCTGCCTTTTCCAAGTTGGATAAGGAAGTAAAGCGAATGGGTCTGGTGGTAAACGAGGACAAGACGAAGTAGCTCCTTTCATCAAACAAACAGTCAGCACATTCGCGCCTTGGTACCCACGTCACTGTTG
>NW_016161301.1:29957-53088 GCF_001687245.7 Rhagoletis zephyria
TACTTGGGAACCAGCATTAACACCGATAATAATGTCAGCATTGAAATCCAACGTAGAATCACTCTTGCCAACAAGTGCTACTTTGGACTGAGTAGGCAATTCAGGAGTAAAGTCCTCTCTCGACGTACGAAACCAACGCTCTATAAGTCCCTCATCATGCCCGTGCTGGTGTATGGCGCAGAAGCATGGACAATGTCAACATCCGATGAGACGGCTCTTGGAGTATTCGAGAGAAAGATTTTGCGGAAGATTTACGGGCCTTTACACGTTGGCGACGGCGAGTACCGTAGACGATGGAACGATGAGCTGTATGACATTGACATAGTGCAGCGAATTAAAATACAGCGGCTCCGATGGCTTGGCCATGTCGTTCGAATGGACACCGACGCTCCAGCTCTGAAAGTATTCAACTCGGAACCCGCTGGTGGTAGCAGAGGAAGAGGGAGGCCCCCACTGCGATGGAAAGATCAGGTGGAGAAGGACTTGGCTTCACTTGGCGTTTCCAATTGGCGTCAGTTGGCACAGAGGAGAAACGACTGGCGTGCTTTGNCACTTGGCGTTTCCAATTGGCGTCAGTGGGCACAGAGGAGAAACGACTGGCGTGCTTTACTGAACTCGGCCAAAATCGCTTAGGCGGTTACAGCCCCAAAAAAGAAAAAAGTAGTTATGTAGTTTGACTATTGCCAATTAAATCTAATGCTTTGTATTGCATGCGCTCCACGGTTTTCGTTTTCAAACTCATTAATGGTTTATAATGACTTTTGCTAAAATTTCAAAATCACAAGTTATCAAAACAAATATAAATAAATATTATTTTAAAATTTTTAGTCCATTTATAAAAGCGTTGTTTATTAAAAAGTTTTTATTTTATTTTATTTATTTGAAAATATTTTTGCCGTTGCCCCATAAACTAGAAAATTGCATATTAAATAAACGGAAACAGTCTGCTATTAATTTTAGGGCCTAAGAAATCGAAAAAATATAGTTGTCGAGGACATGGGTCTGAATTTAATCAACCGTTAAATATTAAGAAATATATTTTGCACTTACCCTCTGTACTATATTAATGAATTAATACTTACCTTAATTAATACTTACCTGAATTAATACTTACCTAAATTAATACTTACCTGAATTAATAATTACCTGAATTAATACTTACCTAAGAATACATACCTTAAATTTGTCAAAATGAAATACTCACCCTGTACATATGTTTAAGTATGTAACAAACCTTCGGCTATTGTGAACAAACATCTGATAGCTATGTAATGGCCAAGCAATAGGTTTAAGTTCATTCGTTCGCTATCCTTATACATAAACGGGCGTCCACTCGAGAAAAATTGTAAAATCCGCAAATTAAAACTGAATAAATTGTGAATTTAAATATCTATAAAAAAAAAGTAAACCCCTTTTATTCACGCGAAACTGAACATGGTGCCGAAACACGCTTAAAGAACAGAGAACAAAAAATCAAATTTAATAAAAAACGCGTGGTTCGCGCGCGCAAGTGCAAATTATAAAAAAAAAATTATAAAACAAATTAATTTCTTCAAACTAAAATTATAAAAATCCTTATTTGTGAACAGCGGGTGCAAGTTTGGTGCGTCGCAAAAATTCTGAGTGCACTCCACCATTTTCTGCGGATCAGCTCTGAGCGCATAAATATTGCCTTTCATTTAGGAATTAAATTTCACTCCTGCAACTGTTCGAGCACATTCGCACTAACCTTGAAAGAAAAGACGTCGTGCAGTGCGGACGTGTTTGTTTCTCTTGCTCGTCAAGTTCACTCAAACTTTAATGTACATATGTATACTATAGAGTTCTATTTGTGTATACGTGAATAATTTATTAACTGAGACAGTGACTCTTTTGAGAGTTATCAAAACTTTGAAATTATTTATTTATTCACTTAATGTAATGCCTTGCTCCTGTGGCAATAAAGTTGATCGTACTCAACAAGAAAAAATACAGTGCGCGAAGTGCAATGAAATTTTCCACTTGGCTTGTGTTGGAATAAAGCCTGCTGATGCCGAATTTTTGCTTGCTTCGGAAAGGAGTTTTTTTTTGTAAAGGCTGTGCAGATGCACGCCGTGAGTCAATTCGGATGCACCCAGATGCCCAGATGCTCAAATCGATAACTGCTTTGCGTGAAGAAAACAGCAAACTTGTGCTGAAAGCTGATAATATGCACTCCGATCTGCTTTCCATGCAGAATTCTCTGCACAAAAAAGATGATACAATTGATTTGATCAGGGCTGAGGTGGATAAACTGCGATCTTGTGTAAATACTAATGTATCAAAAAACGTAGTTGGTGCTGCTAATTACGCTGGCAGTACGGTGTCTCAATCTGCTGTCTCTTCGCCTGTTTCTCTTTGTGACGTTACGCAGTCATATCTCACCTATAGTGCCGCTGTCGCTAACACAAACAGTGTCAAGCTGCCTGTTGCTCTTTCTGCTTATGACGCTACTGGATCAGCTGTTGCTCTTAGTGCTGCTGCGCCCGCAACCTCGGCTTTATCATCGCCTTCATCTCTTTCATCGGCCACCCTGATATCTGTGGATGGAAACAACGACACTAACGCCAACAAAGCTAAGCTGCCTGTTGCTACTCCCACAACTTCAAGTGACGCTACGCTGTCCGCTGCTCCCACACTTTCGTCTTCGCCTCCTTTGTCGCCCACCCAACAGGCGGTGGATGCTAATGTAAACAACGTCACTGCAGTGGAAACTACTTCTTCTGGTACTAGTCTAAACCATCCCCCACAGTTTGGAAGACTGTTGTTAATAACAAGCGCTTGAAGCTGAAACAACCGCTACTTATCGGAGCTAACAACAGTAATGAATTAAGTGTCATCCCTAACCAGAAGTGGTTACATGTATCTTCGTTTTCGCCCACAGTCACCGCAGTCGAAATTATCAGTTATGTTGCTAAACATGCTTGTGTAGACGCTAAATTTCTTACTTGCTATATGTTAGTAAAGAAGGGTACTAACTTGAATGATCTCAAAAAAGCAAGCTTCAAACTAGGCGTTTCTGCGTGCAGCTATGAGAAAGTGATAAATAATGAAAATATATGGCCTGCAAATGTTAAAATACGACCCTTTCGCTTTTTTCAAAAAGACGATGCACCAGAACTCAAGTAGCGCAAAATTTAATTAGACGGTTGGGAGCGCTTCCAAATTGAAGTTGTACTTCCAAAACGCTTCTGGCATTCGTACTAAGTCTGAATTAGTTCGCAATATTAGTTCTCAGCTCGACTATGACGTTTTTGTTATTGTTGAGACGTGGTTGAGTTCAGTCTTTAATGATAATGAATTTTTCGACGCTAACCTTTACAATGTCTACCGAAACGATAGAGACGCTGGGAAAACTGGATGTTTAAGAGGTGGAGGTGTCTTAATTGCAGTTCGTCGCAATCTGCATTCGTATTTAGTTGCGCTTGATAATGATAATTCGCTTCTTGATCAGATCTGTGTATGTGTCACTGGCTCGTCGTTCAACGATTCCTTGTTCATCATGGCTTCCTACATTCCACCAAATAGTAAGAATGACCTTTATCATGCGCATGCTGATAATAACAACTCTCTAGTTTTGAACAAACTTGGTGACAGTCACTTATGTGTTTTAGGTGACTTTAATTTATGCAATGTGCGTTGGGCGGACACTTTTTCGAACTTCGGGCTCACTCCTAACAATATAACTGCCTCGCATGAGTCATACCTCATCGATAGTCTTTTAAGTCTAAATCTTAAGCAAATTAATAAGTATTTTAACAAGTTATATAGAGTTCTAGATCTAATCTTTGTAACCGACAATATAATCTGCAATATTGAGGAGTGTTATTGTCCTATGTCTCAGTCTGACATGCTTCATCTGCCACTAATACTGAAATTTGAATTGTAAAAATTTTTAAAATCTGCTCCTGTTAAGCAAGTTATCTTCAATTACAAGTCTTGTGATTTCGGCAAGCTAAATAACTCGCTTTCCATGCTCAATTGGGATGAATTACTTTCAGTACAGGATATTTCTAATTGCTATCATTCTTTTAAAACTGTGTTAGTTGATATATGTAGGGAAAATGTGCCTATTTTGAAAAATAAACCACATAAGCTACCATGGTATAATCGGGAGTTAAAAAAGTTAAAGAATCTTAGGAATAAATTCTTCAAGAAGTTTAAAGTAACTGGAAGTCAGATTTTCTTTGACAAATATCAGAAATATGCTAAAGATTTTAATTGCTTAGACAAATTCCTTTATAAAAACTAAATTTTTGGGGTGGAGTTGAACATTAAATCTAATCCAAAAGCTTTTTGGCAGTTCATAAAGTCTAAGAAATGTGGCTCTTGCATTCCTTCGACTGTCTTTTTGGACGATAAATGTGCTAGTGGCCCTACTGAGGTGGCGAGTCTCTTCGCTGAATTTTTTAGTGCCAACTATGTCTGTGATGATGGTAATCCTAGCCTGATATAAACCATGATTCAGCCACTGAGTTCAGCTTTGGGACTCTAACTCTGTCACTTTTTGACGTGGAAGCTGGCATTTCTAAGCTGAAACCGTCTACGAAAGCGGATGTTGATGGGTTTTCTGCTCTTCTCCTCAAGAACTGTCCCGCTCTAATTCTACCTCTACATCGTATTTTTAATTTGTCTCTTGCGTCGGGTGTCTTTATCGAGGATTGGAAAATTACTTCTATTAACCCTATACTTAAGAGTGGGAATAAAAATAATGTTCGCAATTACAGGCCCATTTCTAAACTGTCAACTGTATCGAAACTTTTTGAATCTATAGTCAAAGAAAAAATGTATTTTATCACTAAAAGTTTAATCCTGCCTAACCAACATGGTTTTGTTTCCAATCGTTCTACTGTGTCTAACCTAGCTGTATTTTGTGAATACTGTATGACGTCTTTTCCTGCTTGTTTCCAGGTTGACTGTATTTATAAGGACTTTAGTAAAGCCTTTGATAGAGTCTCTCATTCGATTTTACTTAATAAGTTAGCATATCTTGGCTTCCATTCTGTTTTTTTGAAGTGGATTAAATCCTACTTGATCAACAGGCGCTGTGTTGTCTCGATAGATGACATTTCGTCAGATGCATTCCTTGCCTCCTCTGGGGTACCCCAGGGAAGTATTTTAGGTCCTTTACTTTTTATATTATTCATAAATGACATTAGCTCATGTTTTTCATTCGCAAATTTTTTGCTATATGCCGATGACCTGAAAGTATTTTCNCTCCTCTGGGGTACCCAAGGGAAGTAATTTAGGCCCTTTACTTTTTATATTATTCATAAATGACATTAGCTCATGTTTTTCATTCGCAAATTTTTTGCTATATGCCGATGACCTGAAAGTATTTTCAATGATCAGAAACGAAAGGGATGCTACTTTGCTTCAGGCCGACATTAATAATCTCAATCTTTGGNAATTTTTGGGGTGGAGTTGAGCATTAAATCTAATCCAAAAGATTTTTGGCTTTTCATAAAGTCTAAGAAATGTGGCTCTTGCATTCCTTCGACTGTCTTTTTGGACGATAAATGTGCTAGTGGCCCTACTGAGGTGGCGAGTCGCTTCGCTGAATTTTTTAGTGCCAACTATGTCTGTGATGATGGTAATCCTAGCCTGATATAAACCATGATTCAGCCACTGAGTTCAGCTTTGGGACTCTAACTCTGTCACTTTTTGACGTGGAAGCTGGCATTTCTAAGCTGAAACCGTCTACGAAAGCGGATGTTGATGGGTTTTCTGCTCTTCTCCTCAAGAACTGTCCCGCTCTAATTCTACCTCTACATCGTATTTTTAATTTGTCTCTTGCGTCGGGTGTCTTTATCGAGGATTGGAAAATTACTTCTATTAACCCTATACTTAAGAGTGGGAATAAAAATAATGTTCGCAATTACAGGCCCATTTCTAAACTGTCAACTGTATCGAAACTTTTTGAATCTATAGTCAAAGAAAAAATGTATTTTATCACTAAAAGTTTAATCCTGCCTAACCAACATGGTTTTGTTTCCAATCGATCTACTGTGTCTAACCTAGCTGTATTTTGTGAATACTGTATGACGTCTCTTTCTGCAGGTTTCCAGGTTGACTGTATTTATACGGACTTTAGTAAAGCCTTTGATAGAGTCTCTCATTCGATTTTACTTAATAAGTTAGCATATCTTGGCTTCCATTCCGTTTTTTTAAAGTGGATTAAATCCTTCTTGATCAACAGGCGCTGTGTTGTCTCGATAGATGACATTTCGTCAGATGCATTCCTTGCCTCCTCTGGGGTACCCCAGGGAAGTATTTTAGGTCCTTTACTTTTTATATTATTCATAAATGACATTAGCTCATGTTTTTCATTCGCAAATTTTTTGCTATATGCCGATGACCTGAAAGTATTTTCAATGATAAGAAACGAAAGGGATGCTACTTTGCTTCAGGCCGATATTAATAATCTTAATCTTTGGTGCATAAAATCACGCCTTTCTTTAAATATTAAAAAGTGCTTTAAAGTAACTTTTGCAAAAATTCATAGTGCTTTATCAACGAGTTATACAATCGCGGAGTCTTCGCTAGAATCTGTTGCCGAGGCCAAAGATCTTGGCGTCATTTTTACTTCAAGTTTTTCTTTTAGTAGGCATATTAATTTTGTGATTTCTAAATCCTTCTCTGTTTTGGGTTTCGTGAGGCGGAATTGTGTAAAATTTTCTGATCCCTATACTATGAAATTACTATACTCATCATTTGTTCGTCCTATTTTGGAATATGCTACATTTATTTGGAGGCCTTTCCACAAAACTTTCATAAATAGATTAGAACGTGTCCAAAAGGTGTTTCTTAAGTTTGCATTGCGGTCCTTAAACTTTTCGGATCCTATACCACCGTACAGTAGTCGTTTGCTTTTGCTTAACCTTAAGTCATTGGAAACGAGGCGTTCTGTACTCTCCCTGACTTTTGTTTTTAATATTATTAATGGTAGTGTTGATTGTCCTTTTCTCTTAGGTCGCATAAATTTCAACATCCCTCAGCGAGTCTTGCGTAACTTTTTGCCGTTCTATTGTGAAATCCATGAATCCATATCCATCCATATGAATACGCGCGCAATTCTTCAAATGGCTCCTCACGATTTCAAAAACTATTCACAAAAAGCTGGACTTTTTAACTTTAACCTCGTGCATTTTTCGGAAGTAAAATAGAGAGTACAACAAAAATAATTTATGGAATATTGGATATAAAGCGAGTCACAAGGAAATTGATATTAATTCTCCATGCATTAAAAAACATTCCCGTGGACGTTTCGTAAACGTAACCCCAAACAATTTATTTCAGCTAACACTGCTTGTTTTATGCAAGCCGAAATTGGACAGAAATAAAATTAAAGACGTAACAGAAATGGTACCTTACCTCGAATGTGAGACTGACAAACAATTTTTTAAAGCAATATTATCACATAGTTAAATAAAATATGTATGCATATACATTTAAATTTAAATAGTTTTAAGATGTAAAAATAAAAAAACGAACTGAGTTAATTTTTTGTTTTTGTTATAAATTTATATATTTACACTGTAAACTTTACAGAATATGATAAATGTACAAAACTATTTTGAAAGAACTTTTTTAGTTTTTTGTACTTATTTTTAATAAATATTTATATTTCATTGAAAATTTTGCGTTTTATTCAAATATTACTGTTGGCACTAAAATCAATTAGGGTAAAATATTTGCGGGGTTTTTAAGGTACCATAAAAGTCATTTTATGAATTTTCGAACCGTTAAAAAACAGTTGGTTGTGGTTTCAAGAACTCTAAACATTTATTTAACCTTTGTGACACCGTTGTGAATATAACAAATGTTTTGGCATTTGTCGTATGTCCTATGGACAAAATAGAATTGTGAGCAAACGTAACATACGACAAATGTATGCAGAATTGAAGGTCCATTTTCTCAATAAGTTTTGAAAATATTAAATTCGAAAACATTCAAAGTTAAAAATTATAATATGAGTTAGGCCTGATCCAAAAATTACAATAATTTACTGTGTAGCTTCGAAATAATTTGAGTTTAAAATTTAAAGTCGATTTTCTCAAAACCGTGATTTGTAACATTCGACATCCGTTTTCTGAGACGACGATATGTACGTGCGTAGAGAAAAGTACTTACCTGCGTAATTGGGGTGTGCAGAAAAACCAGTCGCTGAAAATATGAAAAATACAAATTGAAAGAAAACGAAAAAGAGAACTTACCTCAAAACAAATAAAACCACAATAGTGGCATTAAAACACAAAAAAAAAAATATTTTCATAAAAACAAATTAAAAATTTTTAAAATATTAAACGTAATCCTCGGTATATACACACCCATATACAAGTGCATACACAAAATGCGAAACAAACAAGTGCCAGTTGCATTAAGTTAGAAAAAAAGGCTAAGCCAATTCACAAAACACAACTAGACAAATTTGGCCATACGTGAAATAATAAAGTCCAATACATATAACAAAAATAAATAAAAAAAAATGTTTGGCATAAAATACGTTTGCAAAACAAAAAAGCCATACCCGTCTACAAATTGGCCGCCTAGCAACAACAACAATAGCGAGAAGGCGAACTCAGCCGCTCAACAAAAACAGCAAGTAGCCACATAAAAGCCGCCAAACAACCGCCCAACAACAGCAACGGAAGAAGACGCCGCACAGCGTTGGTAGGTAATAGCACAACATTAATAGCAGCACAGTCGACAGCACACACAACAACAATAGCAGCACAGTCCACGGCACACACAACAACAATAGCAGCACAGCGGTTTGTAAAAAAAAGAGGATTGCCAAAGTAAGTGAATAACTTACTTATTCATATAAAGAGTTTAGCGGACTTCCCCAAAACGGTATATGAAAACCTCCCCTCTTCATATGCCGTACATCAAATAACGCCCTCACATAAACGCTGAACACATAAGTTTTGGCGAATATTCCCGCGCATTTGATTTTAACCTCCAAAAATCCGCTAAACTAACTCAATTATATACGTATATATGTGGCAACTACGTCATTATTACCTCCTTACGTTGTCATTTTATATCGACATACTAGTCGAAACTATCGATAATTGCCGATACCACTTATGCACTCTCACTATGCACAGTAATTGGAGAGAACAAAAAGTAGAACATAAGCAAGCACTCAAGAATAGTGACAGAAACCCGCTAGAACGTCGAGATAGTTCGCGCATATTGTTTTTCCATAATTTGCACTAAAAGCTAAACCTTACTATAGACAATTTTAGTAGCGTAATAAAGTCACTTAAATAACACTTAAATACGGTGTATTATTTAAACAACGCTACATTGGTGACCCCGACCACGCAAAGCTGGTTTTTTTCTTTTACGTTGAGCGTGAAAACACGTGTGCTGAATAGTTCAACCCGATTTAGCTCAAGCTGTTGCAATTTATGCTGACATTATTTTATTAGGAAATCGTTCCCCGTAAAATTTCGCGTTAAAACATATGATATTCTCGAGGATTCGCGAACATTCCTGAGCAGCACACGTGCCCTGAGAGGCAATAACAAAACACCGTAACACCGTTTTCCGAGTCTCGAAAATTCTTATTTTTTTCCTCGCGGTAAATACATATTTCCGCGATGCCGAAAGACGACGAAGACATTAAGCCACTGATCGTCAATACCCTTAAAGCGCCACCCTTCGACCCGAAGCGAGTGAATTTGTGGTTCGCACAACTTTCGATTCACGGCATTAATAATGAAAAAGATAAGTTTAACCACGCGATCTCGTTCATCGACACAGATTATGCCCAAGAGGTTGAGACTCTTATTATAAACGCACCCAAAACTTCCCCCTATAGTGAGCTAAAAACAACGTTAATCCAGTGTTTCTCAAAGTCTGAGGAAGCGAAACTGCGACAACTGCTGGATGGTGAGGCAATCGGCGACCGATCACCATCTCAATTTTTGCGCCATCTTAAATCACTCGCGCCCACCGTCGACGAAGCAGTCCTAAAAAAAAGATGGCTGGCAAACCTATCTAAGAAGTTGCAAGAATTTTTGTCAATCTCTCTACCTAGCTCCCAGCTCGAAACGTTAGCTAAAACAGCAGATAAGTTACATGAAATGTTCCAGGTAACACAAACTGACGCCATCGCTCCACATTCGTCGACAATGCAAACTTCCGAGCTGGAAAGGCAAATTAGTGCACTTACCGAACGTTTCGATCGGCTCACAGACGAATTTCGGAAGCAAAGCAGATCAAAATTACGACTCCTTAGCATCTTCAAACCGCCTTTTCGTCACGGATCTTACCTCAAATGTACGTTACCTCGTAGATTCTGGTTCAGACCTTTCGGTTTATCCTTATGAGCGGTTGAAATGCAAACCTACACCTGTAGAATACCAACTACATGCGGCAAACGGTTCGTTAATCGAAACCTTTGGCTGTATCACACTTTCACTCAACCTTGGGTTGCACCGAGAATTCACGTGGAGGTTCATCATTGTAGACGTCACGAAACCGATCATTAGCGCCGATTTTCTTAGCCATTTTAACTTGTTAATCGACCTTAAAAATAAGCGATTACGTGACGGGTCCACGGGCCTTCACACACGCGTAAGTTCTATACAATCGGATGTAAAGTATATTAAAATAGTAGATGGTAATACGGTCTACCATAAATTACTACAAAGTTTTCCGAATATTACCCGCTCAGAAGGTATCTCTTCATCAAAGAAACATTCTACAGTGAATCACATTAAAACAACACCTGGTCCACCGGTATTATGCAAGGCGCGACGCCTTGCGCCGAACAAATTGAAAATCGCCCAAGAGGAGTTTCGAAAAATGGTACAGCTAGGCACTACCCGACCTTCGAGCAGCCCATGGGCCTCACCATTGCATTTGGTCCCCAAGAAAACCGGAGACTGGCAACCCTGTGGGGACTACCGTCCGCTAAACGCAGGTACCGTACCTGATAACTATCTTGTCAGGTTGCTAGACGATTTTACTGCGACATTACGCGGTAAGACAGTGTTCTCCGTGTTGGATTTAGTTCGTGCATTTAACCAAATTCCGGTTGCCGAGGAAGATATAGAGAAGACGGCGATTATAACACCCTTCGGATTATTCGAATTTCCATACATGACGTTTGGACTTCGAAATGCCGCACAGACTTTCCAGCGGTTCATTGACGAGGCTACACGTGATCTGTCGTTCGTCTTTCCATACACTGACGACTTGCTTATCGCATCCGAAAACGATGATCAGCGCCTTGAACATCTGAAAATACTATTTCAACGCCTGCAAGATTACGGACTTGTGATCAACGCTGCGAAGTCCATCCTCGGTGAACGTGAGGTAAAATTTCTAGGCCACAGCATCAGTGAAAAAGGTATCAAACCATTATCTGATAGGGTTGACGCAATTGTAAATTTTAAATTTCCTAGCACGATTGCTGTATTACGTAGTTTTCTAGGTACCATCAATTTTTATAGGAAATTCATTAGAAACGCTGCAGAAATTCTCGTGCCCCTGACTAAATTACTCGAGGGCCTGAAAATAAAAGGCTCAACGCCGATAGTAACGACACCAGAACTACAACGGGCATACGACAATGCAAAACAAACCCTGGCCAACGCGACATTGCTTGCACATCCAGACGCAAATGAATTAAGGGCCATTTTCACCGACACATCAAGCACAGCCATTGAGTGTGGTGCTTCAACAGCTGGTTAATGGAGAATGGCAGCCTTTAGCCTTCATCAGCAGGAAGCTACAACCATCAATCCAAAAATTACCTACGTATGATCGCGAGCTACGAAGCGATTTACGAAGCTGTGCGTTACTTCCGTCACATATTTGAAGGCAAGCATGCTGCAATTTACACGGATCATAAACCACTGCTCCATGCATTTCAACAGCGTACGGAGAGAGCATCACCGTGGCAATTTCGTCGATTAGACTTCATCGGACAGTTCCCAAAGGATTTCAGACATATTTCTGGACACAAAAACATCGTCGCAGATACACTGTCTAGGGTAGAAGCCATTACACCGCCGATCACAACGCGAGAACTGGCCAAAGCTCAGGAAAACGATCCTGAACTGCGTTTTCTCATCACTAACGCTACAACATAGTTACAGTGGCAGAAAATTATCTTCGCTGACTATCCGGTCGCAGTCTACTATGATGTTTCATCAGGTAAAATGCGCCCCTACGTTCCCAAGCTATTGCGATAGAAAGCCTTTGATACGTTGCACTCACTTGCGCACCCAGGTATCAAATTTTCGCAAAAGCTCGTTAGTAAACGATATGTGTGGCCATCGATCCAAAAGGATTGTCGAGAATGGGCCAAAGCATGTCTAAATTGTCAGCAAAACAAAGTTCATCGGCACGTTGCATCACCAATTGCTCGGTTTGACCTGCCCACACAAAGATTTGAACACTTACACATCGACCTTATCAGTCTTCCAGTGTCTCGCAGCTACAACAAATGTCTAACGATCATTGATCGATTCACTCGATTTCCGGAAGCCGTGCCCTTAAAAAACGGAGACTATGACACCGTAGCATTGGCCCTGATTTCCAGCTGGATTTCGAGGTATGGTGTACCCATCAGAATAACATCTGACCGAGGAGGTCAATTCACATCAGCATTATTTCAATCGTTGATGAAGCTATTTGGTATTAAACATCTTCGCACAACACCTTATCATCCTCAATCCAACGGTCTAGTAGAACGCCTGCACCGGCAACTCAAGGCCGCACTATTATGTCACAACGAGACATGGTTCGACGCACTCCCTTCCGTGTGGCTGGGTTTACGTGCAGCATGGAAAGAGGACATACGCAGTGCGCCAGCCGAACTAGTGTATGGCGAGCCAATTCGCTTGCCAGGCGAATTGTTAGCGCCATCAAATAAACATTTCAATGATAAAACTATCCTTACTAATCTAAGGCATCACTTCAATACGTTAGCACCGACAGAAACGTCACGTCACGGCACCCGACCTGTTTTTCGTTCCAAACAACTCAGCTCGTGTTCTCATGTTTTAGTTCGCAATGATCAAATTGGACCATCTTTCTCATCGCCTTACGAGGGTCCATACCAGGTCATATCACGCCATGACAAATATTTTGTTATTCAGTATAAACGTTTAAACACGGCAATTTCCATCGACAGGCTCAAATCTGTTTATTTTGTAGCGGACGACATTTAAATTTACGTATCTATTAATCTTCAATTACTATTATAAGCCATAAACTTTCAAGTACAAACATACAAATTACTACAATGAATTTGAATAAAAATTCTCTAGGTTTACAAGAATGCAAATTACTCTATTTTTTTACTATAAGTATTTCATGTTAATCATATACGCATTTACGTTTAAGCCAATTTCATTTGAATCTTTTGTATCACCCAATTTTGTACAATCACAACATTCTCATTTTTTTTTAAGAAAGGAAGTATTGTGGCAACCATTATTACCTCCTTACGTTTTCATTTTATATCGACATACTAGTGGAAACTATCGATAATTGCCGATACCACTTATGCACTCTCACTATGCACAGTAATTGGAGAGAACAAAAAGTAGAACATAAGCAAGCACTCAAGAAAAGTGACAGCAATCCGCTAGAACGTCGAGATACGAGACTAAAAGCTAAACCTTACTATAGACAATTTTAGTAGCGTAATAAAGTCACATAAATAACACTTATTTACGGTGTATTATTTAAACAACGCTACATATATATTTAGCGGACTCCAAAGACGGTAAAAATAAAAACTCTCAATTTGATTTACCGCTCATTTTTCCGCACATACATATTAAAATTTATATATGAAATTCCCGCGCTTTTCCCTTCTGCCCTATACAATCCCAAAATAATATAATAATAGGTATAAATACATATTCTCGTACATAAATCCCGAAATAACACTATACGTATATACATATATTCAACTGCCGCCGAAAAAACCTTCCAAGAAGTCACTCGTACGTATAATACACTTCCCCAATTTACTACTGGGTATATAAGCAAAGCGACCGCTAAATCTCCCCCTACCCGGGCATACATATTAACCATTTACATACGTATTTATATACGTGTACAATGTACATATTTATACTGCTCCAACTCCACAGTGATTTTTCTCCTTTTGCATCTCCAGCGCATGAATCACATAACTTTGAAACGATAGTCATTCAAACGACACTGAGAAAACATATACATATATATCGTAAAAACACTGATTTATACATATGTGTTGCTGTTACGTGTTTCTGTTACTGTTACATGAAGCAAAACTGAAATCGAGTTGACGATATCGCACAAACGATCAAACAATTTTTGGTTTTTATGGAGCAAGACAATCTCGATATCGTTCAGACGATTGTCGTCATACGTGATTCATGCCCTGCTTATTCGCTTTTTGCATTAGCATCGCACAGGTAGTGGGTTACATACGTACATACACACAAACTGGTATACATAAGCGGAGCGAACTGCACTAGCAAACACAATTTGTATGCAAGGTATTTACAATATATATATACACGTATAAACCAATATTATAAACGTTTACTGTACTCAGATGCGCTGAGACAGGACAGTGTGGAGCAGAAAAATAGCAACGATCCAAAAGTCACCCCAAATCACCCATCTCCTCCAGAACAAAAGCACATAGAAGCATTCCACGCAGCCGTAAGCACCGATCTCTTACACCGCTTCTCCGCCTACTCAAGAGCTCTCCGAGTGGTAGCATTCATGTTACGGTTTTTAAACAAAGCCAAAAGGTTGTATGTCCCACAAACCATCACTCTAATGCATGCAGAAATAAATCAGGCGAAATTGCTTCTCATTCGGAATGCTCAACACAAATATTACTGAGAAACGATGACAACCTTGGAAGCGAAAAACCCAATCAGCAAAAAAGACCCATTGCTCACCCTTAACCCATTTTTGGATAAGTCAGGCCTACCGCGCTTTAACGGACGCCTCACTTACGCCGCCCTCAGTTATGACGAGCGGCACCCCATTATTATACCAGACAACTCATAGCTATGTTCTCTCCTTCTCGCTTTAATCCTCTCAACACTACTCCACGCCGAGAAGCAGCTGATGATCCGCATGGTCCAGCAGCAATACTACATCCCTCGCCTCAAGCAGAATATCAAGACATGCATCTTTCACTGCAAGACATGTACCATCTACAAGCAAAATATGAAGTCATTTGCGACCGCGTTACCCCCAGAACGCTCTACATACTCGATACCATTCCAAACCACTGGTGTTGATTTTGCTGGTCTGTTCCTGGTAAAAACCTCTACTCTTCTTCGAGCATATCACTCCAAAGCATACGTCTGTGTTTTCGTATGTTTCTCCACAAAAGCTATACATTTCGAACTTTGCTCCGATTTAACAACAGAAGCTTTAAGGCAGCATTCACATGATTCATCGGACGCCGAGGAATACCCCACAAAGTGATGTCCGACAATGGAAAAACTTTTGCAGGAGCACAGCGAAGTCTCAAGAGGGAATTGTCCACCTTTCTTGAGGAAGTTTCAGCGGATATTGCCAACAAATATTCCCTCCATGGCCTCTCATGGCAGATCATTCCTACACGCCCCACACATGGGAGGACTCTGGGAAGCAGCAGTAAAAAGTTTCAAGATTCATTTCACAAAAGTTGCGGGCACCCATAAATACACGTATGAGGAGTTCAACACTCTCCTTGTCCGTATTGAAGCGGTTCTGAATTCGCGACCGCTATCCCCGATGTTACAAAATCCTGATGACCTAAAAGCTTTGACACCAGGTCACTTTGCCCGCGGTGCCCCGCTACTCTCCATTAGTGAGCCAAACTCCGAAAATCTCTCCCTAATAAATAAGTGGCGGAAACTAAGTGTACTCCATCACCAGTTCAGCAAGCGCTGGAAAACTGAGTATATACAAGAACTCCATAAGCGCTACAAATGGAAAGGCGAGGAAGCCAATCTAAACGAAGGGGACTTAGTTGTCATCAAAGACGATCTCCTTCCCCCCAACGAATGGCGGCTCGGCCGAATTACGAAACTCCATCCCGCTCCCGATCAAAATGTTCGCGTGGTAGACATTCGCACCCAAAGCGGAACCATCACACGCAACTTACCACCCGCGTAGCTCATGCCCTTACACTCACTCTACTATCTTTCTCACATTTTTTCTCGTCTCAGTTCACCAATCACCCGCATGCCACTAACAATGTCCTTCGACCGTGTATTTACAGGCCCCAAGAATTCAGCAAATGCCGACTGTGCTGCCGCACCCATTCGCTACGCTATTGTCGCGTCTTTCTGGCCATGACGCCGAACGTACGCTATGAATCCGCTAGAGTGCACCGCTACTGCATAAATTGCTTAGCTACCTCTCAGTTAACGGGCGCCTGTGATTCCTCAGGCAGTGTCATTGCTGTGGATTAGCCCACCACACGTTGCTGCACCGATCCGCCTTCACACCGACCTAGCGTACGCAGAAGACTGAGCGCAAGTCCAATTACAAGCGCAAGCCGAACCGTCAAAGGACCCAAACCTCGCGTGAGCAAGAAAATGCTACGCAGTCAGCACGAAGACCCACCGGACGAGCAGAAAAGAAAGCAGCTCAACAACCACGTCCTAAAAACAAGATGGCTGGCAAACCTATTTAAGAAGACGCAAGAATTTTTGGCAATCTCTCCACCTAGCTCCCAGCTCGAAACGTTAGCTAAAACAGCAGATAAGTTACATGAAATGTTCCAGGTAACACAAACTGACGCCATCGCTCCACCTTCGTCGACAATGCAAACTTCCGAGCTGGAAAGGCAAATTAGTGCACATACCAAACGTTTCGATCGGCTCACAGACGAATTTCGGAAGCAAAGCAGATCAAAATCACGTGCTAGAAGCAGCAAACCACGCAGCCGGTCAAGGGCCCGAGGCACGGAGTCGCTAGCGGCGGATTGCGACTCCTTAGCATCTTCAAACCGCCTTTTCGTCACGGATCTTACCTCAAATGTACGTTACGTTGTAGATTTTGGTTCAGACCTTTCGGTTTATCCTTATGAGCGGTTGAAATGCAAACCTACACCTGTAGGATACCAACTACATGAGGCAAACGGTTCGTTAATCGAAACCTTTGGCTGTACCACACTTTCACTCAACCTTGGGTTGCGCCGAGAATTCACGTGGAGGTTCATCATTGCAGACGTCACGAAACCAATCATTAGCGCCGATTTTCTTAGCCATTTTAACTTGTTAATCGACCTTAAAAATAAGCGATTACGTGACGGGTCCACGGGCTTTCACACACGCGTAAGTTCTATACAATCGGATATAAAGTGTATTAAAATAGTAGATGGTAATACGGTCTACCATAAATTACTGCAAAGTTTTCCGAATATTACCCGCCCAGAAGGTATCTCTTCACTAAAGAAACATTCTACAGTGCATCACATTAAAACAACACCTGGTCCACCGGTATCATGCAAGGCGCGACGCCTTGCGCCGAACAAATTGAAAATCGCCCAAGAGGAGTTTCGAAAAATGGTACAGCTAGGCCCTACCCGATCTTCGAGCAGCCCATGGGCCTCACCATTGCATTTGGTCCCCAAGAAAACCGGAGAATGGCGACCCTGTGGGAGACCCCCGCTAAACGCACGTACCGTACCTGATAACTATCTTGTCAGGTTGCTAGACGATTTTACTGCGATATTATGCGGTAGACAGTGTTCTCCGTGTTGGATCTAGTTCGTGCATTTAACCAAATTCCGGTTGCCGAGGAAGATATAGAGAAGACGGCGATTATAACACCCGTCGGATTATTCGAATTTCCATACATGACGTTTGGACTTCGAAATGCCGCACAGACTTTCCAGCGGTTCATTGACGAGGCTACACGTGATCTGTCGTTCGTCTTTCCATATATTGCCGAGTTGCTTATCGCTTCCGAAAACGAAGATCAGCACCTTGAACATCTGAAAATACTATTTCAACGCCTGCAAGATTACGGACTTGTGATCAACGCTGCGAAGTCCATCCTCGGTGAACGTGAGGTAAAATTTCTAGGCCACAGCATCAGTGAAAAAGGTATCAAACCATTATCTGATAGGGTTGACGCAATTGTAAATTTAAAATTTCCTAGTACGATTGCTGTATTACGTAGTTTTCTAGGTACCATCAATTTTTATAGGAAACTACTTAGAAACGCTGCAGAAATTCTCGCGCCCATGAATAAATTACTCGAGGGCCCGAAAATAAAAGGCTCAACGCCGATAGTAACGACACCAGAACTACAACTGGCATACGACAATGCAAAAGAAACCCTGGCCAACGCGACATTGCTTGCACATCCAGAGCAAATAAATTATGGGCCATTTTCACCGACACATCAAGTACAGCCATTGGTGCGGTGCTTCAACAGCTGGTTAATGGAGAATGGCAGCCTTTAGCCTTCTCCAGCAGGAAGCTACAACCATCAATCCAAAAATTACCTACGTATGATCGCGAGCTACGAAGCGATTTACGAAGCTGTGCGTTACTTCCGTCACATATTTGAAGGCAAGCATGCTGCAATTTACACGGATCATAAACCACTGCTCCATGCATTTCAACAGCATACGGAGAGAGCATCACCGTGGCAATTTCGTCGACTAGACTTCATCGGACAGTTCACCAGGGGTTTCAGACATATTTCTGGACACGAAAACATCGTCGCAGGTACAATGTCCAGGGTAGAAGGCATTACACCGCCGATCACAACGCGAGAACTGGCCAAAGCTCAAGAAATTGATCCTGAACTGCGTGTTCTCATCACTAACGCTTCAACATCGTTACAGTGGCAGAAAATTATCTTCGCTGACTATCCGGTCGCAGTCTACTATGATGTCTCATCAGGTAAAATGCGCCCCTACGTTCCCAAGCTATTGCGAAAGAAAGTGTTTGATACGTTGCACTCACTTGCGCACCCAGGTATCAAATCTTCGCAAAAGCTCGTTAGTAAACGATATGTGTGGCCATCTATCCAAAAGGATTGTCGAGAAAGGGCCGAAGTATGTCTAAATTGTCAGCAAAACAAAGTTCATCGGCACGTTGCATCACCAATTGCTCGGTTTGACTTGCCCACACAAAGATTTGAGCACTTACACATCGACCTTATCAGTCTTCCAGTGTCTCGCAGCTACAACAAATGTCTAACGATCATTGATCGATTCACTCGATTTCCGGAAGCCGTGCCCTTAAAAAACGGAGACTATGACACCGTAGCATTGGCCCTGATTTCCAGCTGGATTTCGAGGTATGGTGTACCCATCAGAATAACATCTGACCGAGGAGGTCAATTCACATCAGCATTATTTCAATCGTTGATGAAGCTATTTGGTATTAAACATCTTCGCACAACACCTTATCATCCTCAATCCAACGGTCTAGTAGAACGCCTGCACCGGCAACTCAAGGCCGCACTATTATGTCACAACGAGACATGGTTCGACGCACTCCCTGCCGTGTTGCTGGGTTTACGTGCAGCATGGAAAGAGGACATACGCAGTACGCCAGCCGAACAAGTGTATGGCGGGCCAATTCGCTTGCCAGGCGAATAGTTAGCGCCATCAAATAAACATTTCAATGACCAAACTGTCCTTACTAATCTAAGGCATCACTTCAATACGTTAGCACCGACAGAAACGTCACGTCACGGCACCCGACCTGTTTTTCGTTCCAAACAACTCAGCTCGTGTTCTCATGTTTTAGTTCGCAATGATCAAATTGGACCATCTTTCTCATCGCCTTACGAGGGTCCATACCAGGTCATATCACGCCAAGACAAATATTTTGTTATCTATACTAATTATATAAAGATAAGTCCCTTTTTTTGTAACAGGTAATCTCGCGAACGGCTGGCCCTATTTTCATGAAATTTTGTATACAAATAGCTTTCGGTAACCACCATGTTTTAGGCTAAAAAAATTTTACTTTTTTTCGGGTAGGTGGACCAGGGACCGGTCTATTCGAAAAAATCTTATTATAGTCCGATTTACTTAAAATTTAGTACGTAAGTAGCTTTTTAGCATATATTAGCATATATGACCCATTTTTTCCGGGAAGTTTTCCAGGGACCGATCTATTCGAAAAAATCGAATTTACGGGCCGATTTGCTAAAAATTCGGTGTGCAGATAGCTTTTTAGCATGTATTAGCATATGTGATCAATTTTTTCCGAGAAGTGGACCAGGGACCGATCTGTTCGAAGAAATCGTATTTATGGTCCGATTTGCTTAAATTCCGGTACATAGGTAGCTTTTTGCCTGGATAAGCTTATAGATTCCTGTTTTCCAATTTTCATGCAATTTCGAATATAAATAGCTTAAAGTAACGACCATATCAAGGGGCGAGTTCGTCACTAGGCAAGATTTTTTTGCGCCAATCAGAAACAACGGATACTGTCAAAATTTAATTATAATATATAATATATCTCAACTAATTTATATTTAGAAAGCCGTTTGTTAGTTTTCGCAAGGCTCGAGAGCGGCTGAACCGATTTTTTTGAAACTGCCACCTGCCGCACGTGTCCCAAGGATGTTTTTAGGCTGGAAAAAATCTATATGTAAAGGGGGCGTGGCACTTCCCATACAAACCGAATTTCTCATGCTACATATCTCTGAAAGGGTGCATGGTAGAGTTTTGGAAATTGGTATGGCGATATGCGAAATCAATCGCATACCCTTGGAGAAAAATTTTAGCTATAGAAAAAGGGGTGTGACATCTCCCATACAAACCAAATTTTTCATACTGCCTATCTTTGGAAGTGTTCATGGTAGAGTTCTGGAACTTGGTATGGAGATATACGAAATCAATCGCATACTCATGAAGAAAGAGGGCAGCTGTTGAAAAGGGGGGCGTGGCTCCTCCCATATAAATCGAATTTTTATACTGCATATCCCTAAAAGTATTCATGGTACAGTACTGGAACTTCATATGGAGATATGTATATAGTTGAAATCAAGCCCATACTCATGGAGAAAATTTGGGCTATTTGAAAAGGGGTGTGAGGCCTACAAACCTACCGACCTTTAGCTATCTTTGAATGAATTTTTTTATTCTTCTATAGGTGTGTTTGTGAGTGAAATCCTCCTAAATGGTTGTACGGATTTTAACGAAACTTTTTGTGTATTTGAGTGGGTCTCTGGATGGTTTAGTTTCACAATTTAATCCGAAAGTTGGCGCTGTAGTTGAGTTATTACTAAAAATCTTATTTATGATCCGATTTGGCTAATGTTTTAAATATGTATGCAATACTATTGCAAAAACGTGCTGCCAAGTGGTGCTGAAGTCAAGCTATTACTAAAAATAGCCAAGTGAGAAAAGGGGCCGTGAAGGTCAGATTAAATCGACCTGTTGCACCATTGAGTATATCGACGGTCCTGCGTTGCTATTGGCCCAATGGATGTGATTTTCCAATATTATTATGCGTTAAAACTTTTAAGGTATTTCGTCTGAAATAAGTATATGTATATTGCATTTCTGTAGAACAATGATTCGCACCCATTTTGAAATTGCCACCTACTATACTGTAAAGCTTCTAGGACATTCAATATAGAACCGGGTCATTGTTGCCGCCAGGGAGTGAAGAGGAAAAAATTTATTTCGCTTTGCGAATAATCGTGCTATGAAATGCCGCACAACTGGAGAATTTCAAGAACGGAAATAACACTTTCCTTAGGTTATTTAAAGCGGCAAATGACCACCAAACCTCAATCTTAGCAGACAAATGTGCCAATGGAAATCGTAAACGTGAATTGTTGGTGAAAATGTTGAACCAAAAAGTTTCAATAAAATATATAAAAATTTTGGGCGGGGCGAAGTTCGCCGGGTCTGTTAGTTCAGTATAAACGTGTAAACACGGCAATTTCCATCGACAGACTCAAGCCTGTTTATTTTTTTGCGGACGACATTTAAATTTACGTATCTATTAATCTTCAATTAGTATTATAAGCCATTAACTTTCAAGTACAAACATACAAATTACTACAATGAATTTGAATAAAAATTCTCTAGGTTTATAAGAATGCAAATTACTCTATTTTTTTACTATAAGTATTTCATGTTAATCATATACGCATTTACATTTAAGCCAATTTCATTTGAATCTTTTGTATCACCCAATCTTGTACAATCACAACATTCTCTTTTTTTTTTAAGAAAGGAAATATTGTGGCAACCATTATTACCTCCTTACGTTTTCATTTTATATCTACATACTAGTCGAAACTATCGATAATTGCCGATACCACTTATGCACCCTCACTATGCACAGTAATTGGAGAGAACAAAAAGTAGAACATAAGCAAGCACTCAAGAAAAGTGACAGCAACCCGCTAGCACGTCGAGATAGTTCGCGCATATTGTTTTTCCATAATTTGCACTAAAAGCTAAACCTTACTATAGACAATTTTAGTAGCGTAATAAAGTCACATAAATAACACTTAAATACGGTGTATTATTTAAACAACGCTACATATATATTTAGCGGACTCCAAAGACGGTAAAAATGAAAACTCTCAATTTGATTTACCGCTCATTTTTGCGCACATACATATTAAAATTTATATATGAAATTCCCGCGCTTTTCCCTTCCGCCCTATACAATCTCAAAATAATATCCGCTAGGTATAAATACATATTCTCGCACATGAATCCCGAAATAACACTATACGTATATACATATATTCAACTGCCGCCGAAAAAACCTTCCAAGAAGTACACTCGTACGTATAATACACTTCCCCAATTTACTACTGGGTATATAATCAAAGCGACCGCTAAATCTCCCCCTACCCGGGCATATATATTAACCATATACATATGTATTTATATACGTGTACAATGTACATATTTATACTGCTCCAACTCCACAGTGATTTTTCTCCTTTTGCATCTCCAGCGCATGAATCACATAACTTTGAAACGATAGTCATTCAAACGACACTGAGAAAACATATACATATATATCGTTAAAACACTGATTTATACATATGTGTTGCTGTTACGTGTTTCTGTTACTGTTACATGAACCCTCGCTAGGGCAGGCACCTTGCCGTTGGTGCGGGGGCTTAGCTG
>NW_016161302.1:0-53081 GCF_001687245.7 Rhagoletis zephyria
ACTTTATACTTTATACTTTCTAGTGAATAGGGAATGACACAAAAATTTATCCGTCGAGGTTGTCACACGGCATAGTCTGTAATCGAAGCTGCCTCCGCCTATCCAATAGATCTCTAATAATAAAGTTGTCCTTACAGCTTAAAATATTTTAGGTTAAAAAAGCTCGAACTATCCTCTCTATAACTACCACTTCACCTACACTACCCCAAAAATTTACCATTCATGTTTTGACTAAGCCGCAAGATTAATAAAATTTACTTTCATATTCCTACAGATGGTTCCACTACACGCGGCTGTTTATCGGACCTAGATACCACAAACTTTGTCGGCTGTGTGCTGGGTACTGATACGAATTGCAGCATCTGTATTGGAGAGGGTTGTAATCGTGAGGTGAGTAGAGCAACCTGCGACTCTTGAAACAGGCATCAACCACATTTCCTTTTCCGCAGGTCTTCCCCGCTGATCGTCAGCAGTGCTTTACCTGCACAAGTGAAGATGAAGCGGCCTGTGAATCGAATCCTACACGCCTGCGGCCTTGCCCATATGTGACCAACACAGAAACTTGTAGAACGGCACTGGTTGGCAATGTGACCCTGCGAGGCTGCAGTTCTGAAGTTCTGTGTGACGTCAACGATAGAAATTGCCGATCTTGCGTCGGCACCGGCTGTAACATCATCGATATGATCCAACGTGCTGAGGATGATGGCATACATGGCTGGTGGCAGGAGTTGCCACTGCGTTGCCACACTTGTGAGGGTGAACACTGCTTGAACTCATTGGGATCAGCCTATAATTGCAACGGCAATGTGGAACAAGACTGTGCTACTGTATTCACTGCCGATGGTGAGGTGAAGCGCCGCGGTTGCTATGAAGATGTTGAGGATCATGAGCAGCGTTATTGCCTCGAGAATCCACACTTATGCTTTAGCTGTAAATCGAACGAATGTAATGATGCTTGGAATATCACAGACTATGTGCAATGCAACTTCTGTACATCCGAAACGGATCCATTGTGCGCCATCAATCCGGAAAATGCAGTTTTCGCTAAGCGTTCATGTCATAAGGAATGTATGGTCGCCCTGAAAGACTCACAGCTGATACGTACATGTTTGGATGACAAGGAGGTGAATCAGCGTTATGTCTGTCGCGCTAATACAAGCGGCGGCACCGAATGCGCTAGCTGTGACACGGACAATTGTAATAATTTCGCTTTCCCATCGGATCGTCTTAGATGTCACGTCTGCAGTGACGCATCATGTAGCACTAGTACGGCGCAATATTGTGCGGAGTATGATCAGAATGATTTCTGTTTTGCCAAATACGAAAATGGTCAACCCGAATTGTTGGGCTGCGGCAGCGCGCAAAATAGCAGCGATCTGGCAGCGTGGGAGGCGGAGCGGAAACTGTATCGCTGCACGGGTAACGATTGTAATGCGATTGCGAGCTTGCCCACCACAGGTGGATATTGTTTGTCATGCAATTCGACGCTTACGCCCGCATGCGCGCAAAATCCCGCGACATTGACAATTGCCGAGGCATGCCCGGCGCTGGAGGATCAATGTGTTACCTACTTGAGTACAGGTGTGTATTAGAAATTAAGGCAGAAGTACTTATAGATAAAGAAAATCCAATGTATAACACAAAATATATATAATTTCTTCCAGGTGGCCTCACGCAGCGCGGTTGTCTGAGCAAACTGTCCTCAGCCGAGCAGACTTCGTGTCAAGCAGCTGGTACATGCGCTATCTGCACAGGTGACAGATGTAACAACGAGGTGAGTGGCGCTGGTTTTTCTTTATAAGATTTAGATTTATTCCTCCGCCGGGAAGCATATTTGGACAATGCAAATATCCTTAATGAGTGCCGAATGATAAAACTGTGCAACAATTTCACGAAAACCTCGAAATTTTTTTTGCATTGTAAGGTAACATATTTTTAAGATTTAGGATTTTTTTCCTTAGTGTTTTTAGAATAAATGAAAAAATGGTTAAAATACATAGAGCAAAATAGTACAGTTTGAGTACAGATTAGAGGTGGGCAGGGGACAAAAATTTTAATACCGATCACGCCCATCTCGAAATTAAATTTTTAAGTCCCGAGCCCGCTCATTCAGACGTTTTTCAGAATAGTACTGTTGGTCCCGTGGACCGCGAAATCCATCACAAAGTTTAATTCACATGTCTTTCAAATTAATTTTAAATAGGAAAATATTCTCAATTTACAGAAACTGTGGGTCTTATCGTGAGCGTCGGGAAAGAATTTTGGTCCCGTTCTGAATGCAAAATTTGTAAAGACTTTCCCAATACCGCCCATCCCGGCCATTTTGAAGTTCGTGTGTCCTGCGGGTCCCGATATGTCGCGCCCATCTCTAGGACAGATAGCACAATTTCTCGAGGAATAATTTTGTAGACTATTTTAATTCATTAGCTCTACCACGAAAGGGTCAGTGTGACCCCGTCTTTGGAAAGTTTGAATAAAATTTCCGTTGCTGCATATTTCAAGGGACTTACATATTGTTTTTTTTTTTATTGTGGACTTCCATGATCTTTGTATAAAGATTTTTCCTAGTGAGATTTTAAGGCGAACAATTTTCTAGAAAATTTAAACCCTCTGATTAAATTTTATTCAGACTTAAAAAAAAAAGGTGAAAACGACTCTTTCGAGAGAGAGCTAATGGGATAAAATGTTCTATAAATTATTCCTCCTATATTATATATAACCAAACTACATATTTCGATGCGATATAACATTTGGAGGTTTTACTATGTGGGTCTTCGTCTGACATCCTGAGTTGGAATCATCCCGCCCACAAAAATGCTTAAATGGACTTAAGCTATGGCTCAGTTTTCAGAGTAAAATATTGAGCTCACTTCTACAACTTATTGCGCCATGGAAATACGCATCATTTCTGCAGGGTGAACTCTTTTTAGTATACACCATCGTTAAGGCTCAGATGCAATAAGGGATATAGCAGCGTCCTCTGAACTATCTCCAAGAGAATCAATGAGTTAGTCTTTTTCCGACCTACCCTCGGTTAAAATGACATTAAAATCTTACAATAACTAATTTCTTTTGATACAAAGAATTTCCTTTTCAATAATCCGCACCTCGGCATTGTCTCTCTTTACATTAGTTACGTGACCGACGTAGCTCCCCGGCTAGAAGAACTTTCCATTCCGCGGCTATCGGCTAGCACTCTTTGTGCCGACTGATAGCCGAAAAGTTTCCATCGAGTGGCAGTCCACAGGATACACAGGAACTATTATATATGCAGTTGAACAACACGGAATATACCCATTGTATTTGAGCTGAGTGGCGCATTCAATTAAGTGAGGGCACTCGGTAGTCTATCGGGTATCTACATAGAGAAATGTTCAAGGTGAATACTTTTTTAGTGAGTACCAGACTTTGCCAAGCCGTCTTGCAAGATTTATTCATCTGATTTGAATGCTGACGCAAAGAAGGATAACGTTATATGTCAAGCATTTCGATGTCCCTGAAGTAGTTGCAACAATCCAGTCGAATAAGGAGAATGCGTAAGCATGCCTGGATCTCCCTACTTGTTTCCATGAAAGAACCGTCAGGATACTCCCGTAAACACTTCAGCTTTAACCAGCCAAAACCCTTGACTAAAAGTATCAATACCAATGTCATATTCTTCAATAGAACAACTTCGCGCAGAGGTAGTTAGCTACTTGTACCATCTTCGGGTGCGGCGGCTGCATTTCCATTCCATCTCAGTATAAAGTTTTTGGGTTCGGCTTAGGAATTTCCTCCAATCACTATTTAACTGCTCAAACGCCTTATTCTGCCAGCGAATTGGAGTACGACTACGAAGCGTACGAACCGGAAAAAATATTTAACCAAACCTTCACGAATGCTCAGAATGGAATGAAATCCGTGTGAACCAACAAGTCGGTTCTAAACTTCCCTCCTGTTTCATTTAAATTTCAAATTGGTACAGAGCGATCATATTCCGGTTTTTGAGTCTAGGACGCACCTTGGACGCACGTATGACGGAAATCATTAATTTACTTAGACGGCGAAACGCCAAGGGCGGACTACAAAATTACGAATGCGGGTTAGTCAGGAAGTGCGTGCTGAAATGTTTCCATCTTATAGGGAAATTCTGGATAAGATAGTAAAAAGTCTTTCGTAAGACAAGTGAAAGACAGATGGCAAGATATGTATGTAGTTCGCAAAGTCTTAGCAAAGATGCTCTTTAATTTTCGAGGGAAATCACTTTTAATGTCATTCAGATCACGTCGTTCGCACAGTCGCAATGGCAGAGTGAGCAAGAGATTCGAGTTCGAGTGCCTCAGAGGAGGTCCCATACTAATCCGGTTTAGATCCGATCATTGGATCATGCAATTTTTTTTTGAGAATTGAAGTCGGTTTTGTTTTTTGCTTAAAAATTACTTGTTTAATTTATTAATTTTTTTTCTTAATGTAATTTTCTTTTAANTGTCATTCAGATCACGTCGTTCGCACAGTCGCAATGGCAGAGTGAGCAAGAGATTCGAGTTCGAGTGCCTCAGAGGTGGTCCCATACTAATCCGGTTTAGATCCGATCATTGGATCATGCAATTTTTTTTTGAGAATTGAAGTCGGTTTTGTTTTTTGCTTAAAAATTACTTGTTTAATTTATTAATTTTTTTTCTTAATGTAATTTTCTTTTAATGTTTAAATGTTATTGTTTTAAACAAATTTTTTAAGTGCATATAATTTTTGGAAACTACTTTATTTTTTCTTCGTTTAATTATTATTATTTTTTTTTTAGTTACATATTTTTTAATTGCTAGATTACATTGTTTAAAAAAAAAAAAACTATCTTTCTAAATATTATGAAATTTTTAGAAACTTATTTTACTAACGTCTTATGTTTTTCATTTAATTTGTTTTTCTTTTGATAGTTTAATTTGCATTTTCTTTTAATTTATACGTTTTATTGTTTTACCAAGAAAAATACATTTGCTTTGTGTCATTTAATTTTTAAGATTTTGTGTTATTTTATTTAATTCCTTGTCTGTTTTTAATTTAATTTTGTTTTAGTTTTAGGAATTTGTGAAAAAAAATATTTTTTTAAATTTTGTTTAATTTTTAACTACCATTTTCTTTCTTGATAAAATTTTTTTCTTCTGCTAATTTAATCTTTAGGTTTTATTGTTTTAAAATAAAACAGATATTTTTTGATTCCAATTAATTTTAGAAAGAAATTTTATTTATGTTTGCTTTNACTAATTTAATCTTTAGGTTTTATTGTTTTAAAATAAAACAGATATTTTTTTGATTCCAATTAATTTTAGAAAGAAATTTTATTTATGTTTGCTTTATTTTCCTTTTATTTATTTTTCTTTTTTATTTTAATTTTCTTCTATTAGTATCTATTGTTTTAAAAAGAAAAAACATATACATTTTAATTTAATAAATTTTTTAGGGAACTTATTGCCAAAAGGCGATCAGCATAACGCTAAAACTTCCTCGTTAGCAAATCTTTCAATTAATTTTTCGAAAGACAGTAAAGGGCTTTCAAGAAAGCTGCCAAAATTGACAATTGTCTTACGAAAGATTTTTGTCTTTCGCCAAACTGTGGAGACTTGAAACACAGATGTTGATTCAATCGTAAACTAACCGCGTGAATACCAATCGCACAATTGCCTGTCAGAATTGCGACCAATAACGTGAGCTTAGTGTTTGCTTTGTGCTTGGAAACAAATTTACCATTCCCTTAAGCCTTTAAGAAACCCACTTTCGTTGTCTGACAAGCTGATTGGAGTCTATTCCTGCTAATCTAATGAAACATTGATATTATGTAAATTTTCAATTTGTTGTTTTTTTTTTCGTTTGTTCTCCACAGATTTTCCCCAGTAATCGACGCAGATGTCACATTTGTAATTCAACTAGTGACAACACTTGCTCGTCAGCCCCCAATTCTATACAAATCTGTCCGGTATACGTAGCCAACGATCGCTGTGTAACCAAACGTACGGAATTCATCGAACGTGGCTGCGAGTCGGAACTGACATGTGATACCAGCAACGAGGGTAACTGCAACATTTGTGAAGGCGACGGCTGTAATACAGTTGAACTGTATGGCGGTGCACTAATGGCTACGGCTAGTTTATTGACAACAACCATTTTCGCTATTGTGGCATTGGTGGGACTTAGATTTAATTAAAAACATTTGAGTGCAATTATTAAGCGACTAACATACGTCCAAAGAATTTACAACATACAAAATTTGTGATGAGCAAAGAAGGCTAACAAACATTTTTACTTAGTATAAAATACTTAAATGGGCAAGCAAATGTAAAATGTTGATTTTATTTGAATTTACTAGTAAATTTAAAATTTAAATCACCAAAGCCCTCTCATAGTTAGCGTATTAAGTTAGTAACGTTATGCTTATACGTACTTATGTTAAATTGAATTTAGGAATTGAATGCGTTGCAATGCACTGTCATCTAAAGTTTCAGCATAGTTCACAGCGGCACGCACCCACTTATTCATAAAATGCACTTTAATATGACTGTAAATAAATAATTAAATAATAACGCATCTATGTATATGAGCATACATATATGTACATATGTGAGTACATATGTATGAAATAGTTAGTCAAATAATGTTGTAAATAAAACTCACAAGCTGCACGCATATGTAAGATGTATATATTGTATGTATGTATAGGTACATGTTGAACGTTGTACGATTAAATATATGTACACATGTATATATATAGCTAGTTAAAACAATATAAGAATAAACAAATTAGAAAAATGTGTTTTAATAAGCTAAATAATTTTGATAAGCCAGTAATTGAAGGCGTGACGTGGGAAGAGACCTAGAGTCTAAACGGAAGTATAGGTACGTAAATATAATATAAATACAATCATTTTGAAACTAAAACTTCGTTTCAAATTTTTTTGCTCTAACGTCGGGATTTTTTAAAAGGACTTTGAAATTTTTTTACTTAAAAAAATTATTTAAAAAATTCAGTCCAATGGAGAAAACACTGTAGGTATCAATTTAAAGAGAAAATTCTGTAGAATTAAAGACTAGTAGGTATTGAAAATGGTCTTTTAAAGTTTTATCCTTGAAATTTCTCAATAGTTATTTTTGAAACAATTGTATCTTAAGGACTACGATACACGCGGCCACATATTCGAATTTCGTCCTTCTTTATAGACTTAAAAAATTTAAACCTTGTGACCTTGAAAATATCACAATAAGTTTTCATCAAAATTTTCACAGAACTTTTCACCAAAAAACAGCCTTGGGCTCAATAAAATTGTGGAATTCAGTTCCTTTTAATCCAAATAAAAAATAACAAGAACAAATAACTTAAGGCCGAGCCATAAACTTAAATATTGTAAAAATAGAATTTTAACTAAAAACCAATTCAAGGTCAAGCCTAAATAGTAACAAGTATCGTTGCCCTTGTTTATAGTTTGGTTGCCGGAACGAAAAAGTGGAGATAGCAAAAACAGTTTACATTGGCGAACTTAGTTTAGTGGGTACGACCGCTGGCTTTGAGCGCCGTAGTTGCTGATTCAAGTCCCAATGAACCCAGTCAAGAAGCCTGATGAGATGTGGTGATATTCGAAATGTCAGCAATAACATCGACCATTTGTAACTATTGTTGTTGTTTTTCCACTTTTCTTCGCTATAAAGTATGTTCGTAGGTATTTTAATTAATACTAGGATTGCCAGTTTAGTCGCTGTTATGCAGGCAAACTTTTGTTTGACAAATTAAATGGCGGCTGCGTAGTTTGCTCGGAGGTGGTTATGTTGAGTTTGGCACAGGGTTGCACGGTGATTGTGGTTTTCGCGGCTATTTCCAACACGAAATGAAAATTTTTAGATGCAAAAATTTATATTTTTTATGATCTTGTATAGGCAATTAATTGTGTGTATGGCAACACTGATTTTATAGCAGTTTGGCCCAACAAAATTAGTTTGCTGTGAGAGTCGCCAAACTCGATCTCTCCGAGTTTGCTGCAACAACAATTGCACGCAGTTTGCCAAACAAAATTTCTGCACATTTAACACCGACCTTAAAGCTCAAACAACGTAACGTAGACGTAGGTTGACGCAGACACGATCTACCTTATGGGATTCGCGTGTTAACGAATACTCACCACCACATGGCGGTGACGTTGCCGTTGCGTCTCTCTCTCTCTATCAACAGTAAATTTGATATGCTGCTACGTACGTCAACCTACGTTTACGCTACGTCGTTGACTAACTGCGCTTTTACTGTCGAAATTCGTCCAATTTTCTGTTTTTTTTTACGCTTGGAGTGGTTTTCTAACTTAGCACGTCGTTTAACTTATAATGTACAATTTTTTATGTCTTTGAAGGTTTTTGGAGCGCTTTGGCAGGACTTGGAATTGGCCCGATACATTCCAGTTTGTCGGTAAATTTCGATAATTTGACGTATATCGATAATTCCATGAATTTCAAAGACACTAAAATTCGATGACTCAAAGAAATTCTATAACTCGATTAATTTAGATAATTTTCGATAAATTTCGGTAGCTACATATGTACGTGTTTCGAGGCTTGATAAATTTCGATAACTCAAAAACTATTAATCGATAAGTCGGTTAATTTTGATAGCTCCATACTTTTCGAAAGATATCGACACGATACAATTCGATAAGCAGTGATAACTCGAAAAACTTATACAAAAACTTCGATTCGATAAATCGACAAATTTAATCGAATCATTAACTATCGATAACTCAATAAGTTAAAAGAATTCAATGCATTATGATAACCTGATAAATTTCGTTAACTCTACAAAGTAAATAAATAGCGTTAGCTTTAAAAATTTTATTAACTTGACTAATTTCGATGATCCCATAAAGTTTCATTGCTCGATAGCTATCCGTAAATTTCGACAACTAATTTACTGTGTCTATAAATTTCGACAACTCAATAAACATTGGTCAATGTGAATAATTCGATACGTTGCAACAACTCAATAAACATGGATAAATCGATAAATTTCTATAAGTATAAACTTTCGCGATTCGATAAATTTCAGTAACTTGATAACTTTCGATAACTTAATTTTTTTATGACTAATTTTTCTCATTGTTTTAATTTTGTATATTCTTCAGTTTTTCCTTTACTTTTTTGTCTTAATCGTTATCATTTATATCTTCACTATCACAAGTATAGTATATACATATATATATGTATATGACATGGATTTCAAATAAAGAACATACATAAGCTTTTACTCACCTTATGCGGGTATGCTAAGTGCCAAGTGGCATTAAACTTTGAACCGGATAGCAAAGATGTGCGTATTGTGCCTGAAAGATTAAAAAAAAATATATATATATTTTTTTTAGAAAATATTCGAATTTATTTGTTCACAAAAAAGGTAATAAAAAAATAGCATACAATTATTGATTCTATGTAACTTGATGCGATAGATTACATAATTAATGCTATAACAAGTATTTCATTATTTTATATTCAAGCAAGTAGGAGGTGTTTCAAAAGATCTTACCCAAATGCTACAAAATCACGCAATGTTTTCAAGAGATAAATGCAATAAATTTAAACTTTTTATGAAAAGTTCGATTTTTACAGTTAAACATAAAACATATCACTGTACAATTTTAAGAATATGAAAATTTTCTATTACTTAAGTGTGTTTCCAAAATGCATACAGTTGATAACAAGCTGAAAATTGCCGCAATAAATTTATATGACTATCAATTAACTGATTTATTTTCGAAGTAATATCCAATGAGGGTATTATTGGCAATTTATAAAGTCATAATTCGACTGATACCCTGTAGTGAAAACCCAAACCAGTCAGTATAAATACTAGTTCATTAAAGCGATGCCCAATCAGTTCGACAACTTCGAAGAATTTAAAAGTTCTGCGACATCTGCCTTTGAATTGCAAAAAAAAAAAAACAAAAATAAAACTCAATTCCTTTTCTTACAAATGTCGGCTGTGGCGTCGCGCGAAGACTGCCGGTTCTGGTTCTGAGATCGCAGGTTCGAGTCCTCATAGAGGTAGGCAAGATTTTTCAAATTAAATCAATGTAAGTCAATATAATTATTTTAACTTGAATATAAATAACAAATTTGAAAATGTAATTTCATTGCAGAAAAAAGCATACATATTGGTGTCATAAATTAAATTTAAAAATTACAGTAAAAACCCTAAATAAAAAAATAATGAAATAAAAAAATTTTCCCTGTACCAGGACTTGAACCTGGGACCCCAGGCATACCATGCGAGTGCTTTGCTCTATCGGCCGTTGCGACTGTTGGAGCGCCGCGAGCACGGGGGATGAATTGGCAGACTATCTCATCAACTGGTATGATGCTACTAGTAGATGCTGATGCATAGCCTGACAATTTTGACATCTAGAGTCGCTAGCATTGAAACAGGATAGAACGTGAACTAGTTGGGCTGCAACGCTAACTGGTAGCATACTAGTTCACAACTAGTAGCTTTCCCTGCATGGTAAATGCTGGTTATGCGTATGTACATATTTATGTATCTACATTCAAACGAATATATTTCTCTCTATTATATAGTATAATTGTATAGTATGTACGTACATATTTAGAATAAAAATTGGGTGTTATTACTGGGAATCTTCTGCAGATAAATAGAGTTTTCCGATAGAAAAATTTTGATTTGTAAGAATTCTTTACCCTTTCTACGAAAAGTTGTTTTCTTCCCATATAAAATACAAGGAAAACTTTGGGCACTTTGAGCGACCTCTAAATATTTTTTGATCTCAAAATAAAAAATAGGGATATAATTCTTTTCGGTATAGGACAATCCAATAGGGGCGAGAGTATAAAAATTTCGACTTTACTTTTTCACATGTATTTTTGGACAACCCTAATGTACATACATATATCTATATAAATAAACGCAGATTGCACGACAAGTTCATTAGTACCGGAAGAAATGTGGATCGAATGTGAGTGAACAGCTTTGAATTATACTTATTTTCAGCAAATATACTTATGTACAGTATCGGTCATATCTATAGCACGCCATTTCAAAGTGATATTGTGTGCCACTTATGTTTATTTATTTATTTTTAAGAATTTTCAATTAATATACAGTTCTTTCTCTAACAAACACCATATAAACCCAAGTTTATCAATTTGTGGAAAACTTCAAAAAAGTGCAACAAATTTTCACCTAAGTTTCAAACTTTTTTCTCGGAAGTGTTAGAATTTTTTCGAGTACACAGTTTTTTAGCCACTGCAATTTTAGTCTCCGCAAAAAGTTTTCTGTTTTATCATCTATTTTCAAAACATATTTATATAGGCAAAAAAAAAACAATCAATTTTCAAAATTTGAAAAAAATAAAAATAAAATTGCCGGTAAACTCAGATTTTGGGATCATGAAAACCTTTTTTCTCGAGAACACGAATTGATCTAGTAAATCTGAATATGAGATATGCACACTCTAGGTTTTTTTTGTGTTCCACAGTGTAATAAATACATAATTTGATTTTGTTTTAAATATAATGAACGAAATTTGTATAACTGCAAGAAATTATAAATGTTATTTGTTAAGAATTATCAAACAGTTGGCTTTGCAAAAGAATACTTCAACAGTGCAGATTCAGCTGAAATCAATAGCGGCGCTATTTCTTACAATGTTTTTTCTTCATTACCAAGGTTTTCATATCTATTTCTGCATATAAATTATATTCAAATTTAATTTCCGATTTTAAAAATTTGAATCACTGCAATTTTTATTGCTGGTAAGGGCCCCCGACTTGTGGCCACTGGCCCCTCAAGTCCAGCCCTGTGCGTTTGTATGTAAAAAGAAGACACTTGTGCAAACATAAAGACAACAAAATAATGAGTAATAACAGCAAAAGAGGTAAATAAAAATATGTATATAAAAGTAAGATTGGCGCAAAAGCGCCATGCTGAAAGCAACTTAGTAGACAAAAGAGACACGGAGCAAAAGAGGAGAAGATCTGATAGAATAACAAGAAATATAAATTGTTTGCATCAGCTAAAAGAAAATTGTAACAAATTTGTTTGTGACTGGCGAAAAGATAAAAAAAATGTAAGCCACTACTGACTAGCTACATAGAATATAACACAGACATTTACGATTACATACTGGAAAAGATGCGGTACATTAGGGCGGTAAAAAAAGTAAAGTCGGAATTTTAATGCTCCCTCCTGTATTTTATTTTGAAATCACAAAGTATGTAGAGGTCCCTCAAAGGGCTCAAATTTTTCTATGTATTTTATATGGGACACAACAAGTTTTCGTAGAAATGTTATGGAATTCTTGAAAATAAATATCAACTTTGAGCGGCTTCTAATCTTTTGTGTATTAAAAAAAAAACAGAGGTAAAGTATTTTTAGAATTAGAACAATCCTTGGCGGTCAGAACATTAAAATACTGACTTTAATTATTCAAATGCATTTTTGGACTTTAGACAAATAGAAATATATTTATAAGTAAGTATGCATTAAATGTGTATCAATGTTAGAACCGCTAAACTAACGCTGCTCAAGTGCGACGAGATATTCAGTGTACGAAAAGAGTTGCCACTTGTATTCAATTTTGAAGATAAGTAGGCATCGCTAAAAGTAGCTTAATGCTTTTGTGCAGAATCTTAGTGAGCGTAGCCGAGGTATTATAGGCTCGTAAGCCGACGGGGTTGGAGCCAAGTCCTGTCCAGGCATTTAAAGAATAGAATGAGCACAAATGTTTATTCTTTTTTGCAAGTAAATAAAGAAAATTACAGATTTTACCACCAGTAGGACGCATTTTCTGCTGAAGATTTTTATTCATTTAGAAATATAAAAAAATGCATGGAGACTCGTACGGTGTTACCGATTTCTGCCTAGGCTTGTAAGAAATTTTCTACTCGCAAACAAAACTGATGACACGGCCTTTATTCGATCGAATAGAATAGTAAAAATTTATTTTATCAATGGTATCCCTATACGAGTTTTTATGTTTATATGTATGAAAGAATTTCTTATAGTTTTTTATAAATATGTATTCATTTATCTATTTATATAAGTCGCGTCATATTTGTCTATTGCTGCACAGGTTTTATTCAAACGGTAGTTGCAAGAATTGTGTATATTCTTAAGTAGCTAGCATCTTCAAATACACAAACACATGCGGACTACTTTATACATATGTACATACATACATACAATTTGATAGTTAAATGAAGTCAAGTTGGGGCCAATGCGGCCAAGCAGCCAAGCGACCAAGCATCGGCTTCTTAACAATTTTCATGTTTGATTAATCAAGCGTGCTAAGCGCGCTCAAAGTCTGACCGTAGATATTGAAATCACAAGCTTACTGGGTGCTGGCAGTTGGCTGTTGGTCTGCCGCAGTTGCACGAGGATATAGCAACGTATATTTATGTACATATATGTAAATATGTGCGTACACTTCGATAACAAATAACTAAATATACAAACATACAAACATATTCATGTGCATAGCATAACTCAAGTTTAACTGTACCGCTTGACTGCAGCTGCTACTCCGCATGGCAAATAAATTTGCTGACTCGAAATCAAAAATGAAGAATTTAACATGGATGCATTTGTTGGTACATACATGCATACATATTTGTGTCGAGAGTGCATTGAAGGCTAGATCTTCGAAAGTTTAAAAACTGACCCACAGATTATACTGCTTGAGATAAATAATCTATTTAGATCAGCGGTGTGAATGAAATGGCTGTAACTTTTGCCTCTTAATATATAGCTCATTGCGAGATTGAATCTCACCGCAATGGTTTATATTAGACCACGATGTACATATAAGACGATGTNCTAGCTCATTGTGAGATTGATTCTCACCGCAATGGTTTATATTAGACCACGATGTACATATAAGACGATGTCCGGTGAGCATAGCTGCTCTGGCTGTCATTGGTTTAGAACCTTCCGAACCTGTCACTGATGCCTTGGTATGATGAGATTTTCGCCAACCGCAGATAGCCAAACGTGCACCCACTACTCTTTCTTGAGGAACAGCTCTCAAAGTGTACCCATCCTAGCCAGAATATCAGCGATGCAGATAGTCTCCGGCTACGTCAAATTGACCTAGTGGGGAATTGAATGTCATTGCAAAATGTTCTCTTGCCATTTTCAAACGCATCATCAATGAGGCTAATAGTTAATTTCCACCAAGCCTTAACTGCAGTGTTTGTCTATTGGAAAGAGCAGTTTTATAAGTAAGTACATGCTAACGAAAGTATAAAAAAGGAACAACTAAGAAATAAACCTTGCCGATCGCTCCATCTTAAAATTTTTGGAACTTACCTGAGCTTTTAACTTAAGTTAAGTGAACGTTTCTTGCCGGTCAGCATCAGTGTTCAGGGTAACTCTTTTACTCTCTTTTATTTCGAATTTCAAGAGGACTAAGTGTGATAAGCCCCTTTGATGACGACCACGGCAAACGTTTAAGGCACTACGATTTGAAGGCATGCATCTGCGGAGCCTTAATGGGGAACCTTCCTCTGCCTGGCTGGTTGATGTCCTCGTAAGGGCAAAAGTTGACATCACCGCCAATAAATGCCTTGTACCTTGCGACGCGTTCTACAGTTTCCACGTACAGGAGCTCAAATTCGAAAATGGATTTATGGGTGTAGAGAGACTCCGTCACCGTGTACGTAGTGGTGTTCCCCCGGGTGGACGAGCGTCTTCAACATCTAGCTGATTTACGCCCACGCCTCGATGGAAGAGAAGAACCACTATCATTTTGCAGACAAGATACGTACCAGCCTCTGGACAGCAAAAAATGTGCACCCAACAATACAAGGAAACCTAAGCGTTGAAAATCCGCAGTCGCAGCAGACGGCCAATGCATTCGCTACTTGACTCTCACACCTGCTGTCACAAAGCATCTTCAACAAACCGACATATGCGAGCAGTGGAGATACATTTCTCACCCATTAAGCACCGCCGCCGCAGAAGTAGTCGGATTTCAACGTGCCCGAAAGAACAACTGGTACGATGAGGAGTGTCAAGAAGCTGCAGAGAAAAAAAATATCGGCTACAAGCCACGCTGCCGTCGGGCGCAAGGGGAGCTCTGTGGAACCGCTATAAGGAACTGGAAAGTGAAGCGAGACATATCTGCGGCAATAAGAAAAGAAAGGCGGAAAAACGTGCCTAGCTATTAGATACTGATGTTTTTTTTCACTACTGTAAAATTTTTCTAAGTGGAGTTAGCATCTTTTACGGCGACGGCGGCGTTATATAGTGCTCAAAATAATTACTTAAGTATTATAAACTGCAAGTCCCAAGGCGTTACAAATTACCGTTGATTTTTGGGGGTTTTTTCTCAATATTGTTCAGTGTTTTCTTCCACACATATTGTTCATGCGTTATATGAAAGAAAATGCGCAACATCCTTTGAAAAAAAAAAAATCCTACAAAAGTAACGGTAATTTATACAACTCGAAACTTGCATTATTTATAGTACTAGAAGTGAATGAGCTACAAAACTGCATACTAATTTTGAAATTTTGATGAAAAGTTGTTGAATTTTTTAAGAGCGTGTGTGAATCAAATTTAATTTCAGGTGAATAAAATGTCAATAGCTCATGAGGATAGTGAAATTTTCGACAAATTCATAGACAATTTTGACAATCGCAAAGATTGTTCATGTGTGTAATTTTTCGTTAAATAAAAGCTTAAATTGATGAATTGCCAGCAATAATGGTAGATGTTCAAGATCAATACAAGAATGAAAGTAAAGGAGAGTACGTACATAGATAAAGAAAATGATAAAGGCAAAGGTAAAAATAAAAACAAAAACAAAGATGCGTAAAGATAAAGGCAAAAATAAAGATCAAGGTAAATTTAAATACTTTACTTATATAGGAGCAAAGGTGAAGGGGAATAGTAGATGAAGAAAATGGCAAGCATAAAAGTGAAAACTAAGATAAATATAAAGAAAAAGATTAGGATGAGGATACCGATAAAAGTAAAGATGAAGATAGAGTAAGAAAGATTAAAATAAAAGTAATTATAGAGAAAAAGATATAGATAGAGACACAGAGACTCAATCTCTGAACTATTTTGGAATTTTAAAGATTTTCGGGATTCCCTGGACTTATCGATATAATAATCGATATTTTTATCGGTTTTCTTATTGATATTTTTATCGAGTTTGTTATCGATTTTGTAATCTATATTTTAATTGATTTTCCAAGCGATTTTTTTTTTCGATTCTTTTATCGATTATTTATTGATTTCGTTATCGATATTTTTACCGATACTGTCATCGATTTTGTCATCGGTATCTTTATCGGTTTTATATTTTTGGTTGGATTTTACTATCGATTTTGCTATCGATAGAGTATAAAGGTAAAAATGAGGATAAAGGAAAGCAGAATAACATAAATCTAATTAGAACAAACAGTGGTAGAGGTAGGGATCCAGGTAGAAAAAATACCAAAATTATAACATTAAGCAAAAGCAGATGTATGTTATTGGTTATGAGACAAAATAGATATGTAACGTAAGTTTCACTTCTCCAGTGTGGCCCAGGCGCACTTACTTTTTTTAAATACTTATTTCACTTCAATAAGTAATATTTCATTCCACATAAAACTGCGGTTATCAAAAATGTTCTGCTGTCAAAAGGATTTCATTTCACACAGCAGATTGGCAAACTGTCTCACCATAGTAAAAATATTATTCACCAGCTTTCCCCATAGAACTTTGATACTGATTCACCCAGGCCCTAAGTTTTGTAAAAAGATTGCAAATTTATTTTACATGGTTTTTATTAAAACATGAACTATGTATATTCTCGTGAAAATTAAAGAAAAAAGTTATTATGAAAAACATTGGCGAATATTGTAAAATAATTACTGTTCGAATAATTATTTCGGCCACTGTATCTTTTCTACTTTAAAAAGTTTATATTAAAGAAGTTTTGTGAAAGCTTTCATAAACATTTGTATAATTAAAGTATTTGTGTGCGCTAAGCAAATGAGACTATGTAGTTTTCCTTATGCAGAAGCTGTACTGCATTCTAATTTCTTGCGCCTTGCGAAAGTAGTACAATGTCGACCGCTAATAACTGACCTTGGCGAGAATGCCAAATGTAATTGAAGAAATTACAACAATCAACAATCAACATACATACATACCAAAAATATTCGTGCAACGCCAACATGTGCAAGAAACAAGGACAATAACAAATGGTGTATACATATGTATGTATGTATGTATGTATGTATGTACTGTAGAAAAATGTGAACACACTCATTAAATATTTGCAAGATTCAGGTGTTGCCACTTGCTCACCACAAACCGGTCAAGCCGCTGACAAATAACATTCCAAACTAAAACAAAAACAAGAAAATAAATAGTCTTCAGTATAATAGAGACTACACAAGTGACCGAGAAATATGTACATAGTTTAGATTTGTGTGCCAGTTATGCACAAATTTCAATGAAGAAATCTGCAAAAAACGACTGGTTCAAAATACCTACATACATAGCTTGGAAAATATATATTTTTTGTTTAGATGAGAGGAACCGCAAAACTCTTGGCTGACAAAATAGTATGCTGTAACTGTTTGTTCATATGTATGGGTGTTGCTATAGTCTGCACATTTTTTTATATACAGGCGGGCAACTAATGCATTTCCTGTGTATAAACACAAACAATTTGCGGTTCATAGGCTTTTATAGGCTTTTGCGTTTTTTTTTTAATGGAACATCGACTATTGGTATAATAAAAAAGTTTGAATCCGCAAACACACAGCAGCATAAGGAGTTTAGGCAATAGGATCTCTCTACTACGCCTCAATTATGCAGAACACTGGATAGCCAACTCAACAATGGAATTAATTGAGTATCAAAGCAAATTTTAATGCTTACTTTGAGAAATTTATCATAAGATCCATCCTGATCTCTTCCCCTCTACTTATTAATAGCGGCATTTTGTATAAAAATTTTGTTTCAGAGTGCCCCTAGTAAAATTACCCGGATGATAATTTTCTCTAACATATATACACTACTACAAACTACTTATTTCGCTCCGATATGAATTTTAACCTTTTTTTCCAATTACTCTAAAAACACTCAGACAAAAAATTGCAAAATTTAGTAGTAAGTACGCCATAAAAAATAAATTTCACCTGCGAATGCAAAAAGATTTAGAGGTTTTTTATAATGTCTAGGCCTTTCATTTTAAGTTAAAATCATTCCCTTCAGTGTTCTAACCTTATTCGAACAAAACTTTGAATATTTACCAGGGACCGGGAACGCTTTTCGGTTTTGTTTTACTTCTCAACGAAAATAAAATGTAATGTCAAGAACGTTCCCTCTCAAAAGAACCAAACGGGAACAAAAGTGTTGAGATCAGTTTGAACGGGGAAAAAACGAGAACAAAAGCTTCGGGAACGTTCTCGAAAAGAACAAAATGAAAACCAACTCCACAATAATATGAACTGATTGAGAACGAAACTTTCGTGAACGTTTCCACTGAAAGCAAAATAAGAACGAAAGTATCGAGAACGTGTTCAAGGAAGATCATTTAAGAACAAAAGTCTAAGGAGCTGTCTACTGCAGAACCAAAGTTTTGGGAACCTAAAAAATCGTTTCAGTGATTGTTAATTCTAAGCCAGAGGAAAGCTGGATCACTTAAACTTCCAGATTGTTTAATATTAGCGAGAACTGTCCATTTATGGAACAATTTTTCATTTCTGTACAAGAAAAGTTCGCACCTTAAGCCTTTTAAGTTCTTTTCCGATTAATTTTAATATTTAAACAATTCAAACTAATGCAGCGCTATGAGAAAAATTGTGTACTTCCTTACATTCTTTGCAAATAGTTCAGAGAAGTGTTCCCGTTTTGTTCTCTGGCAGAACGTTCCTGAGGCTTTAGTTCCCGCATTTTTTTCGAGCGAAACTTTCTCAGACTTTTGTCCACATTTTGTTCTTCGCCAGAATGTTCCGCAAACTTTTGTTCTCTTTTCGTTCGCATTGGGAACGTTCTCCGGTTTTTGTTTTTATAGCCGATTAAATTAAATATTAATTAAAGGGTTGTAAAAAAATCAACACACATTGTTTGCTCATCGACATAGTTTTTTTCTAAACCAATACTAATCTCAAACATTATAAAACATATTTCAATAGCTCACACGAACCCGCTTTAAAATTTTTTTTAGAAACCTAACATTTATAGCTACATATACATACGTACAAGATGTGGTACTTTGTTATGACTCTGCTGATATATTTATACATGGAACGTTCCCTGTCAAGCGGAACAGAGCTATATCCCAAAATTGGTGCAATACAAAAAACCGTTCAAAAGCTGAAAATGTTTGTACACTTTTGCTCTTTTAAAAACAGTGCGGCGGTTTTGGAAATTCAATACGGCAGCTGCAGTAGAAGTGATAAAATTCATCAAACCTACGAACCGACAAATAATATCATTAATAAAATTTAAAAAACCTAATATATGAAATAAGAGGATACTTTTTGAGCGTTGTTGGGGTCGCTGAATACAAATCTGGTGTCGAATTTTAAAAACTCCAAATGACGTATCCAAGATGTGGACGATCTTTTTTGTTCAACATTTTTGCTCGAAACTTGATACTCTGGGGGTTTCTTGATGCGAAGCTGGTATGAAATTTTAAAATTTCTGAATAGCTAATCGAAGATGGAGGAAGATTTTTTTTTTTAATTCAACAGTTTCGCTCCAAGCTTGAGACTCTGGGCTTTTCGGCGTAGCTGAACAGAAATAAGGTGTCAGATTTTAAAATTTTTTAATGAGCTATCCATATTGGATCTACCATTTATAACGGAAAAGTTGAAGTTACTCAAATGAATTGAGAATGTTACTCATACGCCATGTACGTACGTTCCTAGCATATCAATTTTCTAGCAAAAATGTTGAATTAATAAAAAATTTTACAATTTGACACAAGATTTGAATCCAGTAACCTCGACAATGCTTAAAAAAGTATCTTATTAGGTTTTGTAAATTTTATTAATGATATTGTTTGTCGGTTTCTCGAGTTTTTCGCCACACTGTTTTTAACAGAGCAAAAGTGTACAAACATGTTCACCCCTTGAACTTTTTCTTGTATTGCATCAAGTTTTGGACATAGCTCTGTTCCGGCCGATATGGAACGTTCTATATGCTTTTCCCCTGTACACCAACATATAAAAAAGGAGTTTTGAGCATCACCCTTCATCATCCGCCGATATACCCTATGCTCCGGGGGCTTTGTTCTTTCTTAACCGCATTATTGCTCTTGATTGTGTGCAGGGACTTGAGTTCTCTCCATAAACACTGGTTCGGGGACTTCTTCATCAAACGTGATATCTGTGTTGCCATACAAAAGCGTTGAGTATATATATCATTTTCTCGCACTCGGCGGTTCAATTTATGAGGGAAAGAAGAAAGTTAAGTTTCGCCAGTGATATTACTACGGGCCTTATCTTTTAACCTAAGTGCGCCTCCGTGCTTTTCATGCGCCACTCTAACCTAACTTTACCTTTTACCTATTCACAAATGTAATAAATCGTGACTTCTATTCTTGAAACTTTATAACGATAGTAACACTTTCGGTATAAAAACCCCTTTATTTGGTAACAGACACCAACACTTCGTGGTCTGTCAGATACTTAAGCGCATTCAGAAGTCACGTATTTAAAGTTTTCGAATTGTTTATTTATTCTCCAATATGCAGCGTTTCTTCATTTTCCATGAGCGTTGCCGAGTTACATATTTATGCAAATTAAATATTTTTCTTATTCAAAAAAAAAAATGTACTGATTTCTTAACAAATGCACAATAAATTCCATAACGTAAAAATGCATGACTGCATAAATAATATAATGCAGACCAGCATAGGAGTACGAAATTGCATNCAACAAGTAAAACATCAACAACAACAATAAGTAGCAGAAGAGTCGGCGATGTCAGCATTGCAACAAGTACGTAATGTAATCATTAACATCATTATTGGCCTCACTATCGCACGTGTGATTGTTATCGTCATCGGCATACACAAATAACCTTCAGTGTACACCTCGCGGCGGCGACCAACCAACCAATTGCTAGTTGCCACACAAGTTGCAGTTGGATTTTAATGATTTTGCGCTTCATTACCGTTGATAAGATTTTTTTTTNGCGGCCCATTTGAGGCGCTAATTGAACTCATATACATATACATATATGTATGTATGTAGGTACATAGTAAAATACGAGTTACACCAGCCGCATAACAGCTGCCAAGTCGAGTAATGCCACTTGCGTTGAATACAAATAAATATATATGTATGCACACATCTGTATACATACATATATCCTAGGTAAGTATGTATGTACATATGGATATACATATCTAACTATCAAAACAACAATATACATATATTTGCTGTAAATAGCAACAGCAGCTGCAGCAACATACAAATCGCTGCAGCATTCAACAACCAACAACCAACAGTCAGCAACATTGCATATTCAAAGAAAAATCGAAAGGAGTGCCACTTTCCATTAAGTGTGGCTATATATGTATGTCGTGCCGCGCAGCATTAAGTACTAAGCAAACAAAAACACTTACAAATGCATTAGGCTATGTAAGTATGTTGCGCATTTAAACATTGTTGAGAAAAACAAGACTTACATACTTGTTGCCACAAAAGGAAATTCATCATCTGCCACATACGAGTAAGCGCAAATTGTCAGATAAACAAACTTGCGGCGACTTGCTGAAGGCGAGAGTGAAGGCAAACATCACCAACGTAATAAGGTATGTAGTTGCAGTAGAGCCAACTATAAAAACAACACAAGTAAAACATCAACAACAACAATAAGTAGCAGAAGAGTTGGCGATGTCAGCATTGCAACAAGTACGTAATGTAATCATTAACATCATTATTGGCCTCACTATCGCACGTGTGATTGTTATCGTCATCGGCATACACAAATAACCTTCAGTGTACACCTCGCGGCGGCGACCAACCAACCAATTGCTAGTTGCCACACAAGTTGCAGTTGGATTTTAATGATTTTGCGCTTCATTACCGTTGATAAGATTTTTTTTTGTACACAGTATGTATGTTGTGGAAAATAAAAATTCATAACGATATCTGTGACTTTAAAGGTAAGGAGGAGGAGGCGGAGGTTAAATTCGCTCTAATTAGTGCGGTATCCGGAAGGAATTATGTTGGTGAAGGTCCTGCAAATAAATTTCAGTTCAGGGATTATTATCCGGCTGGAAATAAATCTCGATTTTGGACAGACGATGGTCAGATTTGCTTTCTTCCGTCTAGCGGCNAAAAACAAGTAAAACATCAACAACAACAATAAGTAGCAGAAGAGTTGGCGATGTCAGCATTGCAACAAGTACGTAATGTAATCATTAACATCATTATTGGCCTCACTATCGCACGTGTGATTGTTATCGTCATCGGCATACACAAATAACCTTCAGTGTACACCTCGCGGCGGCGACCAACCAACCAATTGCTAGTTGCCACACAAGTTGCAGTTGGATTTTAATGATTTTGCGCTTCATTACCGTTGATAAGATTTTTTTTTTGTACACAGCGCATAGCAAAAGGCGTCATTCTTTTAATATGTTGTGGAAAATAAAAATTCATAACGATATCTGTGACTTTATAATAAATTTCAGTTCAGGGATTATTATCCGGCTGGAAATAAATCTCGATTTTGGACAGACGATGGTCAGATTTGCTTTCTTCCGTCTAGCGGCAGATAAGGAAAACTATCGAGGCGCTAGACAAAAAGGTAACGCTCGCTCTAAGCAACCACTGTCCGGTGACTCTTGACAGCTTTCGTGTAATGTAATGGCGAATTACTAATCGGAATTCACATACACTCTTTTTGAAGAAATTCTTTATATCGTCGCCTCGGTAAAATATTGTCGTAAGCGTCATACGTACATGCGTAACATACGACAATCTTTTACCCAGGCGACGATATGTCTCTTCCCCATCTATGTATGATCAATGTCTAATTTTGCTTTTTTGCTAGACAAGACTGCATTATTCTGGAGAACCTCTTTTATTTCTCTTTATTTTGAAGGTCCTCTTCTGAATTATAGTGCAGCCCTAAATTTGGATTTTTGTTTCGCATTAAAAAGTGTGTTTCTAGTTAACAGGAAGAAAATGCATTTTTCTCGCCGCCAAACTAAGCTGCCCTTTTTTAAGTGTCGGGAAAGTGAATTTCGCAGGCGTTTTCTTCCATGCTAGAGTCATTTCAAGTTCTGCTGCATAAGATTTAGGTTTGGAAATCATACCCAGCGCCTTAATGGTTTGCCGTTGTATGGTTGTCGCTGGCCCAAGTTTGTCCTCGTGATATTGGGGGAAACTCTTGTCCGAAAAATACAGGCAGCACCGAAATTGGTTAGCCTTTACAGTTGTGTGAAGGAATCTCTCATTCGGAGATAGCCACAAATCCAGAAGTAAATATCTCAGTTAGAAATTTCCTTGCTAAATCCAATCCAGGCTCTAAGAAGGTAAACTGGTTCCAGAATAACCTATTACGCGCCCGTCAAGGGTACCCTTCTCAGGTTTCCGCATCTTGGATTATATCCTGGTATTGTCAAGATAAACGCACCAAAGAAAATCTACCTAGCACCTGCATTTATTACTCAAGTCATGATATTGTCCAAGATGCTGTTAGAGAAAACCAATGTTGAGAGAGTCTCTCAAGATCAACGACTGAATTCTCATATGCTATATAGACCTAGTACAATTTCTGTTGCAGCTGATTTAGGCTTGGAAAAAGTACCTGGGATTCTGATAGTTTACCATTGTTTCACAGTCGCTTGGCAGAGCTTGTCCTGGTGGTGTTTTAAAGGAAATCGTTGTCAGGAATATCTACCCAGCACCAGAATCAGTTGCCCAAGTCAAACTATTGAGTGCTATATCCAGTTCAGCAACTAAGAGAGTAAACTATTTTCGAGAAAATCTTTGCAGATGCAGATATGATATGATCTAACATGAGTTCTTGTATGTTAGAGCGAGTCTAAACTCTNCTTCCGCATCTTGGATTATATCCTGGTATTGTCAAGATAAAAGATGATATGATCTAACATGAGTTCTTGTATGTTAGAGCGAGTCTAAACTCTGGTACAGAAAGTTTAGCTTCGGAGAAAATACCCAGTGCCTGATAGTTCATTATTACGTGGCTGTCACTTGGAAGAGCTTGTCATGGCGGTATTAAGAAAACCCTTGTCAGAAAAAAAACTCGCCAGTGACAGCATTGATTTCTCAAAGTAGGAATTTGTAGGATACAGCCAGTCCAGGTAAGGGAATCTTCGACAAAACCAAAAATTATTATCTCAAAGGTAAACTCTAGAGCGAGCTTAGATTCTAACAAAATAAACTTGTTTAAGGACTATCTATCCTGTGCCTGTCAAGGATACCCTTTTAAAGCTGTCGCATGCCAGTTATTGTCGTAGCGCTGCCAAAATGAACGTAAAAGAGAGATTATCTAACTAGCACCTGAAATGGTTACCGAAGTCAAGATATTGCGTGGTAGTGCCAGTTCAGGCTCTACAAGAGTTAACCGTTGTTAAGAGAATCAGTTCAGTGGCACAAGTGAATATATTTGATTAATTTTTGTATGCTAGAACTTGTCTAGATTCTATTGGGGAGAACATGTTTAAGAAAAGATCTTAAGCACCGAAATATATTATCTGTATAAGAGGGGAACTCCATGCCGGAACACGTTCCTGTGAGAGTTCTAAGTCCATCCCGGCTAAGTTCAAGGAGTCTTTCGGAGTTATGAATCTCCTTCATTATTCCATTCCCATTTTCCACTTTCGCCAGTGGGAAGCAATCTGAGATTATTACCACTTCTTAATTAGCTCTGCAGTGTATTCCTTCCTTAGATATACCGCAGAAAGGCTCGAGTCAATGGGAGCGCATTTGGGCTCCATGTTCTACAAGACACTCAAAACTTTCGTTGACTTCAAACCCTTCATGTCCCCCACGCCGTTATACTGCTGTGAGCTCCCGGGAGGTTCAAAAGAGTTTTACAGTTATGCACAAGTCTTCGTGCCGTTTTAATTCAGTATAAAGCTAACATAAACTTCGATAGCGAAGGCTTCCGTCTGAAACATGGTTGCGTATGTGCCCATTCACAGACTTTTCTGCAATCTTGGTTGAAGTACCCTTGGTACCCAGCACTGCCGTCGTCCATTTTTGATCCCTCGGTATACCATATATCATAGATATAATCGCTTCACAGAAGTCTCAGGAATTCATTCCTGTATTTTTTGGATTGAAATCTTTTTTTTTCTTTATGCCACTGTAAAAAGTATGCCACTAAAACATGAGTTGNCTCCCTGGATTTGTTGAGTTCCTGTATTTTTTGGATTGAAATCTTTTTTTTCTTTATGCCACTGTAAAAAGTATGCCACTAAAACATGAGTTGCAAGTCAGCTTAAGGCTCTTTTGTACTTAACCCATTCTTCTTATTCCTCCCAACATTATGGGGTTATCGATAATGTTAAATCGAAACGAATTTACTGTAAGTCATCCACAGTAGCAACCATAATTTTCAGATGTTTCTGACGCCATGCCGTGACTATCTCTAGCCATTGGTGCCACCAGCCTCGATAATGATCGATTAACCCGCGAAAGCGCCATAATGAAGATGATCGTAACGAAATCCCAAAATAGTGTATGTACGTAAATATGTACATATGTACTTATATTCATTAAATTAGTATTGTTCAGAGAAACAAAAGTGATATTTTGCTTGTTATTGCTATTGCATGGTGTTGGTGCTGCTGTTCGTTTTCACTTGCATCGTTTCTTGTTTTCTTTTCTGTTTTTGTTTTTTAATTCTTCTATTTCGTTTGCTTGGTCAAAGTAGTATGCTGTTTATCCATATACGCATGTTGGGACCAATCACGGCGAAAAAGTCAGTCGTTCATTCAATAAGTCATTCAGTCAGTCAATCAGTCAGTTAACTGGTATTACAAATCGAATCGCAATTCAAGAGTCAAGACGATGCGCTAAACATCGCACGCATGTGCAATTATAACGCTTCAAGCAACCCTCCAGTGAAAAATTATCAATTGATAAAAAATAACCACCTTGTAGAGTTAGCTTCTTTCGGGATTTCTATAAATACCTCACTCTTAATTAGCTGCGACAAAACAAACTTAAACTAAACTCCGGCACGAGCAACACACGTAATCGGAAGTTGGTTTTACTTAAACAAATTTCACATTGAATACACTTTCTGAAGTGAAACTTCTGAATCGAGTTCGAAGATGGTTGCCTTAAATATTTAACACCAAGTCATAAAATCTGTATCGTTCATTCGATTTTAAAACGTGAGGTGTCAAATGAAAGGGATTGACCTGTAGATGTACAACATGGTTTTAGTCTTTTAAAGGGTTGCCATATATACGAAAATCAAATTCAAATTATTTATTAAGTTAAATTAATTATCCCAATATGGGTATCAAAAAAAATGGTTTTGAATAAACTGTTTTTTTTTTTTAACTACATGTAGGAGGGTTGCCACCTGTTTGAAAAGTCGAATTTAGTTAAATTATACAGAAGACTTATGCATAAAATACTATACAGTAAGCGTGAGAAGAAAGCGTTTTAAGAAACACGAAAATTAAAGTATTTTAAGATGCTTGAAATAAAATTAAAATCAAAATTTTATATTTTATTTTGAGGTTATGCCTGGCGGAACTCGAATGTGGGACGACCTACAGCAAAATATGTAAACAAATAAACGAATGTGTAATGTTGTAAAAAAAAACTCTAGAAAATTGAAAAAATCACGTTAATTTTTTCCATTGTTTTTTTATGGCAAAAAGTAGTTAGTTAAAAGCTAGTTAACACCTAATGCAAGGGTATCCAAGTCTGACTTTTTTCGGCCATCGCCCCACAAAAATGTTTAGCTTTTTGCGAACAAAAAATAGAAATGCAGGCGTTCGCGTAAACACAATAAAGTTAGATTTAAGCTAACATCACTTCTTGCAGGGTACNCAAGGGTATCCAAGTCTGACTTTTTTCGGCCATCGCCCCACAAAAATGTTTAGCTTTTTGCGAACAAAAAATAGAAATGCAGTANACCTACAGCAAAATATGTAAACAAATAAACGAATGTGTAATGTTGTAAAAAAAAAACTCTAGAAAATTGAAAAAATCACGTTAATTTTTTCCATTGTTTTTTTATGGCAAAAAGTAGTTAGTTAAAAGCTAGTTAACACCTAATGCNGCCTACAGCAAAATATGTAAACAAATAAACGAATGTGTAATGTTGTAAAAAAAACTCTAGAAAATTGAAAAAATCACGTTAATTTTTTCCATTGTTTTTTTTATGGCAAAAAGTAGTTAGTTAAAAGCTAGTTAACACCTAATGCAAGGGTATCCAAGTCTGACTTTTTTCGGCCATCGCCCCACAAAAATGTTTAGCTTTTTGCGAACAAAAAATAGAAATGCAGTAAACACAATAAAGTTAGATTTAAGCTAACATCACTTCTTGCAGGGTACTCACAATTCGTACATGCACTCGCACAAATTGTTGTTCTGCGCATGCGTGAAGGTATGTTCATGCATACTCGTATGTTTGTACGTATGTATGTAGGTCAGCAGCATTGATGCAATCGCCAAGTATTCGCCGGTGGTCGACGACGACTACTGCAGCCCATACACCTGCCTGCATTGAGATAATGAGCCACTTTTCCTTTCGACACGAGGACACATGCTTTAACAGTTTAATTGTAAGTTTCCGTGCGTTACTTCTATCAATATTTGTTGTAATATAAAAATAGTTACTAAAAATTGAATTGATGCTAAGTTAAAGTGCTAGGTGTTTTAACCGCNGCGTGCGTTACTTCTATCAATATTTGTTGTAATATAAAAATACTAAAAATTGAATTGATGCTAAGTTAAAGTGCTAGGTGTTTTAACCGCGTGCGCACATTTATACATATTAAGTTATTACTTTAATTATTTAGAGAAGCTATTACATATAAAATCTATGCTCAACCATTCATTAATGTTGGTTTTGATTGACCTTGTAATATTGGAGGTACGAATCAGCAACAACTTTTGCTCTGCAGGTGTGTAAGCCAATTTTGGTAGCACACTTTCGCGTTATTAGTACGTAATAAATAAATAATCCTTTTATTTTGAAAGTGACATATATCATTTCCGGCACTTGTGCTTAAATGGTTGGTTACTTCTAAATGAATGCATCTATAAATCGTTCTACCGTCATAAAGTAATGACACATTTTTTACCTTTAATTGATGAATTTGAACGAATACCGGACGCTACCAGTCTGATAACTAGAGGTGCTCCCAACCTTTTTTTTCAATGTAAATTACCCTCGTAGCTACCCTTCCGAGCCAAATGTTGGGCTATACAGTTTTTTGCAGTATCACTGTGACCTCGTACCTTTCTAAGTACATTTAACTAGGAAATGATCATATCGAGCCCTGATCGCCGAAAAGACGTAAGCGATTTTTTTTTTTTTCAAAACGTCTTTTTAGTGGTTAGGGCTCGATATCTAGCAGCAATATTGGCCAGCCATTTATTTTCTTTATATCGTCACCTGAAATACAAAAAGACGTAACCATGATAGAGTAATATATATATATATAGTAAGTTAAAACCGTTCCCTCAATTCGTCGGCCATGATTTTTATACCCGAGCGCACTTGTGCACAAGGGTATATTAATTTTGTTCACATAACGGTTGTTTATAACAGCCAAAACGAATCGAGATAGATATAGACAAATGTATACATAAATGCTCAGAATGAATAGAGAAATCGATTAAGCCATGTCTGTCTGTCCGTCTGTTCGTCCGCCCGTGTACACGATAACTCGAGCGAAANACCAATTTCTTCCAAACTTGGAACAGTTATTGGCCTTGGTACAGCATACTAAATGGCCGAAATTGAAAAAATCGGACAATATTCACGCCCACATTCCATATAACGGTAATTTAGAGAAATACAAAGTCTTCGATAAATCAGTAAATATTAAAGCTAATTTATTCAAAATTGATGCTTACAACAATTCTTTACCGAGAAATACGTTTATGGTAAAATTTTGGAAAATGGGCGTGGCACCGCCACTCGGTATTTTTATTGTGCTTGCCACATAAAAGCAAAACTTTGAAAATTATTGAAATCGGACTAGATTGAGGCCGCTTTTCATATAACGGTAAATTTCAGAACTGCTTGAAACTTCAAAATTTCGAAATTTAAGTATTCTAATTTACTAAAAAATTGATTCGCCCCGGCTTACCATGTAGCGGTAGCTTTCGGAAAGGTGAAAGTCATATATTAAATACTTGCGCCGCGTATTTAATGTTCGGCTCCGCCCGAACTTAGACTTTCTTACTTGTTTTTTTTTTTAAGTTTACCAACATTTTGAAATCACATAAAATTGAGAATAAAAAAAAGGAATCCCAATAAACATTTTGGCCAACGTTCGAAAATGACCTTCGATATCCAATATGAATATCGAACTGAGAACCAACCTTAGTTTTCCAGCGTTTATAGTATATTGGAAATACACTCGAGATGGGTTCGAAAAAAATGGTAACCATAGTAACAAGAGAAAATGGTATCCAGCTCATTCTCGAAGGGAAATATAAGAAAATCACTTTCTCTCATTAAAATTCCAATTCGATAATGGGCTGGATTTCGAATTCATAATGAAAGAAAAATACATTGGATAATGTTTAATGACAAATGAGAATTCTTTAAAATAAAGAGAATAAAGAATTTGGTATTTTTTAGTGAAAAGCACCTTAGGGGCATGAGAAGCATAGGAAATCTTTTTTTGGTACCATTACTTTTTCGCCGTATGGATGCCATATTATTTCGTCGCCTGGGTAAAAGATTGTCGTATGTTAATTCCGGTAGGTTGTGGGAAATCGCGATTGAGGTTTGGAATACAATTTCTCAAAAACGCAAAGATAGATTTTCTCCAAAGTCTCTGAAAATGTTACTAGTTCACAAAACTCTTAAATTATTTAATTTTTAGTGTTTATTTTTAATTAGTTTTGAGGTTTTGAAGGATTTTCTTTATTAAAATTTTGTCGTAAACGTCATTTCTCCACAATTTGGCAGCCACTTTCTATGAAATACGACAAAATGTGATCAAAATTTCTACTAAATTAACGATTCTTTTTACTCAATATCTCGGAAACTAAAGGAGATATCTAAAAATGGAGAGCGCCATTTCTAAGATATTGATTTGTTTAATATGACTGCATCACTAACTAAATTATCGAAACAATTGTAGGCAATATCTCGGAAACTAAAGGAGATATCTAAAAACTGATAACACCAATCGAAAGACCTTATTTCAAAATATATAACTGAATCTAAAACTAAAAATCGTCAAAATGGCGCTTACGATAATCTTTTACCCAGGCGACGATTTGGCCCACACCGAATTCATTTAACTTATTACTTATTAGCATGCTTCATTTTTCATGTTTTTCTTCACCGGTTAAATCGCGATGCTATCAAACACTCAATGTCAGACACCGGCTNCTCTATGAAATACGACAAAATGTGATCAAAATTTCTACTAAATTAACGATACTTTTTACTCAATNTTCTATGAAATACGACAAAATGTGATCAAAATTTCTACTAAATCAACGACACTTTTTGCTCAATATCTCGGAAACTAAAGGAGATACCCAAAAATGCAGAACGCCACTTCTAAGATATTGATTTGTTTAATATGACTGCATCACTAACTAAATTATCGAAACAATTGTAGGCAATATCTCGGAAACTAAAGGAGATATCTAAAAACTGATAACACCAATCGAAAGACCTTATTTCAAAATATATAACTGAATCTAAAACTAAAAATCGTCAAAATGGCGCTTACGATAATCTTTTACCCAGGCGACGATTTGGCCCACACCGAATTCATTTAACTTATTACTTATTAGCATGCTTCATTTTTCATGTTTTTCTTCACCGGTTAAATCGCGATGCTATCAAACACTCAATGTCAGACACCGGCTACTCCACACCCCATCATCAATGCCATTCTATAATAACTTTAATAATCATAATAATGATCGAAAAATTGCACACGCGAAAGCCAAAGATAAGAAACAACTATAAAACATTGGCGCAGCCAGTTATTTATGTAAGTATGTTCATATTGTATACATATATTTAAATACAAACATGTAATCAAACAATGCCCCAAAATTCGTTGAGCTGGATTTATGTAGGCTACTAAACATGTTTTTTTTTTTTATTCGTAGATATGTATGTATGTACAATGTACAGAAGTGTAAGTCTTTATTTATATTTATTGCAAGATTTTAAAATTAACAAGTAAAGAAGTATAAGTTCGGTCGAAACCGAACTTTATATACCCGGCGCACGTATTAAATAAATACCGTCTTTTCACCTTCCAGTAAACTGCATGATAAGCAAGAGTATTTTTTCCGATCTCAAACAGTTTCGATAATATGCTATGAGATATTGAAATANTAAGTCTTTATTTATATTGTTTATTGCAAGATTTTAAAATTAACAAGTAAAGAAGTATAAGTTCGGTCGAAACCGAACTTTATATACCCGGCGCACGTATTAAATAAATACCGTCTTTTCACCTTCCAGTAAACTGCATGATAAGCAAGAGTATTTTTTCCGATCTCAAACAGTTTCGATAATATGCTATGAGATATTGAAATAATTGGAGCAAGTTTGGTGGAAATCGATAAGGAGGCTATCAATGTACACTTATGTATGTAGTCATAAGTAGGTGGTGCCACGCCCAAAAATCAATAATATTGTGTCTTGTTAAGAGATTGTTATAAGTTAGCGTGTTTAGTTATTGAAATATCGTAATTTCTGAAATTTACATTCATATGGTAGGTGACGGTAATTTTAGTCCAATTTCAAAAATTTTCAACATATCGCTTTCCTGAGGCAAGGTTGATAAATGCACCTAGTTTGGTAGAAATTGATAAACCGGTTACCGAGATACACATATGTAGGCGCAAGTGGTGGTGCCACGACCATTTTCCCAATCATTTCTCTAACAGGTCTATTCTGCACATTACCGAAGATTTTGTACCAAAAAATGTTACCAGTTCTTGTCACCGCCATTCTAGGTACATTGGTAATGCAGCTAAAATATTCAGCAAATTCAGCTATGAAGAATTGTGCAAATCCTGGCATTGCATATTTCATGGGGCAGTAATTTGTTACCAGCTTGCTTATGAGATGGTAACAAAATTTACCGGTTACAAGAGTACACAGAATGCGAAAAGGGTTTAAAAATTTACAGGAACTTTATTTACCGGTTACAAACTTTTTATTACCAGCGCAGAATAGACCTGTAAGTCGCATTTTCTGCTGAGAGGTCATTGTATATATCGATTTTGAGTAAATTTGTTTAAATAGTTACGAATTTATCGCCGTTTTTGTAATTCTGTAAATTACCGTTATATGGGAGGTGAGCGTGATTCTTGTCTGATTTCAAAAATTTTCAAAGGGTTTCTTAGTGAGGCTATAAGCAATGTTCGTACCGAGATTTGTGGGGATTGGTGCAGGAACTACAGAGATTCAGCATTTCATCACAAGTGGCGCTGCCACGCCTATTTTCAAAAAATTTCATAACTTATTTTATGCCAAAACTCTATTTCGCGTACCAACCTTCAACAGTTTCCCCCAGTTTCCCACAGTGCCCCTTTTCAATCCCAACCTACCTTGAATAAAGGGAAACTTACCTACCAAATTTCGTGGACATATCTCAATACTTTCTCGAGTTATCGTGTACACAGACAGACAGACGGATAGGCGGACGGACGGACAGACACGGCTTAATCGATTTCTCTTTTCATTCTGACCATTTATGTATACGTTTTTATTTATATATCTATCTCGATTCGTTTTGGTCGTTACAAACAACCGTTATGCTAACAAAGTTATAATACCCTTGTGCACAAGTGCGCTCGGGTATCAAGACTGTGCTCTGTGTGCGCTACTGCCCTGAAAAAGCTTCTCATAAAAATTATTTCCCATTCAGAGGCGACATATAAATTGGCGGTCCCTTCAATCAACAACAAGATCATATCTATACTACAAACTACAAGAGGCGACATATAAATTGGCGGTCCCTTCAATCAACAACAAGATCATATCTATACTACAAACTACAAGAGGCGCTTGGCCCGAAACAGGGATGACACGATTTGTGCTTTTGTATAGATCAGAGGTTTACAGTGGAAAATTTTGTATGGAGATGCGGAATTAATTAATAACTGGAGTAATAATTAAGGTACATACCACAATAAATAGAAGACCAAGAGTGGATGGTGTGGAAAATGGGCTAAATCTGACAACAAAAAGGAGCACTTTTCATATAAGTGTAATTTTCAGAAATATGTAAGCGCGGAATTAATAAATAACTGGAGTGAAAATTAAGGTATCTCAATTAAACTTAGGGAATAAATTAATAGATCATCCAGAATGGATGGTGTGGATCATTACGTCCACTTTTCATATAGTAGACACCGTAAAGCGATTTGCAAGCCAATATCCGTTTTTAGAAAAAAAAACTTCGTACATCGTGATCCGTATAGCTATTTTTATTTTAACTTAGGTAGCTTTAAGGAATCATCAGAATAAAGAAACCTTGCGGGGGCAAGTGGTATCAAGCACTTCATCGTCGGTGATACTGCAAAGCGGTCTATGTCTATTAGTACCCTTGACACCTATATGGTCTCTTATTTGCACCGGAACGCATCTGCAAACGCATGACAAAACTGACGATTGCCATAAGCGATCAGATACAAATAACAGATCAATTAAGCACCAGAGGTAGTAAGTGACATAGAAGGTTTTGCAGTATCACCGACGTTATATTACTCTCTTTATTCAAAATCGCAATAATATTGAGTTTGTTCTTCAGAGTGACATTGTTACTAAACAAACAAACTTACATTAACTTTTAATATGTCACATGGTGTAGTATGCACAAGATTTAAGAAAGATTTATTACAAAACACAAATTGAAATAAAATTTTATTACAAAGGTCAAGGAAGTGCTATAACAATATGGGCGGCAAATAAATAGTTAAACCCTATTAGCATTATTTTAAAAATATTTTGAAGAGGGTTGCCACGTGTTCAAAAGTCAAATTATTTTTTCAAGTTATATAAAGTATTACAATATGGATGCTAATCGAAAGTAGCACAAGGAAGCTTTATTTCGAAAATCTTTTACATGGGGTTACCAGACGTTAAAAAACCAAATTAAATTGAATCAGTTACGATGAAATTAAATATTACAATATGGATGTCAAACCAAAAAGGTTGAAAAGCAACTTTATTACGAAACCGTTTTGAGGAGGATGTAACCTGTTTACAAAATTAAATTTAATTTAAGTTTTTATTCAGACACTTTTTTATGAATTGTATGTATATATCGCACACCGTCTTCAAAAGGGGCACAACTCAAAATTAAACGTTTGACAGAAAATACGAAAAACTATTTCTTAGCACATCATAATCATATGAGAAAGAGCGACTTTAGGCTTTTTTTAACAAAATATAACAAAAAGTCGCTCCAGCTTTAACTGAAAGGTAAATAAAACCTCTATGTACATTTTCAGTGCATTATTTCAAAAATGCCAAATTTTGAGTTATGCCTCTTTTGAAGACGGTGTGCGACTTGTAGTCTAAAGACCAGCTGCGAAATGCGCATTGTATTGTTATACTCCAATAGTCAATTCAGTTGGAATTCGACACACTAACCATGTTCTGGAACCACGAGACAATATCAGCTTTTTAAATTGAATTTTTTATTTAAATATATACAATTTTTATTGATATAATTTTTTTTGTTAAATTAAACATAACCAGGCATCATAATGATCTTGGGTTTTNGTCTAAAGACCAGCTGCGAAATGCGCATTGTATTGTTATACTCCAATTGTCAATTCAGTTGGAATTCGACACACTAACCATGTTCTGGAACCTCGAGACAATATCAGCTTTTTAAATTGAATTTTTTATTTAAATATATACAATTTTTATTGATATAATTTTTTTGTTAAATTAAACATAACCAGGCATCATAATGATCTTGGGTTTTCTGTCCAGGTGAAATTGTAATTTTAAAATTCAATATTTATTTCGATTGTGGACTAATTGACTTAATAAAATTTTATCCTTTTTTCTAATAATTAGAAAATAACTGTTGATCTTAAATGTTAAAGCAGTTATAAAGAAATTAACTACATCTCAATTTATTTGCAATAATAAGACGTAGACAATAGAGACCTGCACGAGTAAGTAAAAATATAACCAGTTAATAATCGCCGAGTATGAATAGAAACGATGCGAATACTTGAATTTAAATTTGACATCGTAGGCAAAGCATCGTTTTACTTGGTAGCAAACAGATATTTTTTTCATATCATCATTTTCATATAAAACGTTTACGATGAGCGAAGTTTGATTTGAAATATGTGTCAAAACGACAAAACTTAAAAATTTATTGAAACGTATAAGCAATAGAAAGAAAAATTGTACGGCAAAACAGAAGTGCTAAATAAAATAAAATCGGGCAAATATTTCGCGATTGGAGAAACAGGCTCCAGTGACATATGGAAAAGTTTTAAACAAATTATAAATTCCTGCACGTCTGAAATAGTTCTGCAAAGAACATATTTGGAAAGTTAAAGCTAGGATGCAATTTTATGAACGTTCTTAACACAATTCTCTATTATAAAATATGAGTTATAAAAATTAAATAATTTTTTAATTTAACAATTTATTTCATTATTAATGGCGATGTCTCCAAAGTGTGTATTACTTGAATTTTACTTAACTTTTTTTCCCACGTGACGCGCTTACGGCGATGCCAAAATAGTAATCGTTTGATGTTACGATGTCGCATCGGCAGAATCGGCATCGTCTGAGAGATTATACGATTCCAAAAAAGGATCGCCATACTTATTAAAAGATTACTAGTACTCGAACTCATACGATGCCGGAATCACTCGTGCAGGTCTCTAGTAGACAACCAAACATACATAAATATTAAGTTGAAAAACGACATCATAATAACATTCAATCAAGTTGTGATAAATATCTGCATAGCTAATGTCAAGCACTTGTAGCGATCATTTCCAACTCAAGAAGTGCATTTAAATGTACATATTTACATGCATATTTATGCAGGTATGTACATAAACACTACATACAAAAGTACAGACATACTCGTTTGAATGTTACTTTATGCCGCTGGACGGCCAACTTGACAGCGAATAATGCGAGATTCAAAAGCGTTACATTTTGTCATGCATACGCATATTTATATGTAGTAAGTATAGTACATATATACATACATGTGTCACAGTTTGCTTGTTATGACTTTTGATTGTTTTGCCTTCAAACAATTCTTCATTGCCATTGAAATGACATACATACGTTTAAAGGGTGATCCATAATGTAGAAATCCTTCTCATTTTATTGACCAAATGGAGGGCCGTAGTGGGACTATGCCTAATGTTCATCAGGAAGCGTTGAATACATACATATATATTTGTATAGCTAGTATTCATCCAGAGATTTTTGGTGATCGAAATTTAGCATATACTAAATTTTTTAAATTAAAGGAAGTTACATACTAAATTATTTTACAAAAACTTTGTAAAAATTAGGAAAATTAAACCAAAATCCTGCAAAAAAAATTAACAATTGATAAAAAATACCCACCTATAATAGTTAGCTTCTTTGCTTACGAAATTTTATATTATAATTTTGAAGTTAGCAGCAGAATAGGTAAACCAATATGTAATAGTCTAAGATCCGAATAGGGAACGACTTTCACCCAACTGCAACCGGTGATCGGTTTTTTTTCAAACTGCAATTTTTCGAATAACTTGAAAAGCGGTTTCGGAAAAAGGCGAATGATTGAACACCCTAGTGCAGATATAGTTATTCCTTCTTCCTTCCATACATATCTCGAAGAGTACTCAACGAGATTTTTTAATAGTATAACCTTTCTAAAAGTTAAATGTTAAATAAAAGGTTGTATAATCAGGGACCGAAAATAACAGAGTTGGTAACCTTCGTTCGTTATTTCTGTTTAAAAGCTATTTCAGTCCTCTTTCATTTGATACCAGACTTGTTTCATTTGGTTTAACCGTTTGCTTATTATCCGGAAAGGACTTTTAAATGCGACTTAAAAAAATATTTGGCCAAGTTTAACTCCATAGAGGTTCAAAAAATAATACTATTTTTTTTTTATCTAATTCCCAAAATCTATACTACCAAAGTCGAAGATATCACATATAAATTTNGACTTGTTTAATTTGGTTTAACCGTTTGCTTATTATCCGGAAAGGACTTTTAAATCCGACTTAAAAAATATTTGGCCAAGTTAACCTCCATAGAGGTTCAAAAAATAATATTATTTTTTTTTTTAAAATAATTCCCAAAATCTATACTACCAAAGTCGAAGATATCACATATAAATTTTGGTCCTGATTGCAGTCGTTTAAGACGTTTTCATAAGGGTGATCTGAACTTAGACCCCTGTGCGACACGCCTTAACCGACTCCAATCGAGACCAAAATTTAGATGTGATGTCTTCGACTATAGCATCGCCGTAGGGGCGGAGGCTTAAGAAGTCTGATGTGAAAATTTGCTTCCTACATTTAAGCACTACCCTAATGTATATACATACATATATAGTATTATGCATGTTTATGCATTTATATACATATGAATATATATGCTAGCGAAAAATTCCTTCGCGGATATGAAGCCGCGAATTGTGAATTAAATTTCAGCAAACCTATTCAAGTGGCAAAGCACAGCTGAACTCGAACGCGCATACATCCAAACAACCAATAGACAAGCCTCAAACGCTAAGCGGCCAAATCAAATCAAGTGAAGCTTAGTTATTAGACGCTGCTTTTGGAGCGGGAACGTGCTGAGTTTGGCAAATGAATGTGCAAAATTTATTACGTTATAGCAGATATATTCGATATGTGGCTGGGTGGCTGAGTGGCGGAGGCGTAACAAAAATGCCAAGCACATGCATATGTAGGTACATACATATGTACGTATGTATGTAGGTATGTATAGGGTGGTAAAAAAAATAGAGTAGGAATTTTTAATGCTCTCACTCCAAGCATTGCTTTATACGAAAAAATATACAATTTTCTTGTTTTGAAATCAAAGCGCTTAAAGTTTTCCAAGTATTTTATATAGGAAAAACCTAATTTCCTAGAAGTGGTATAGAATTCTTGAAAATAGCTCTGCTTCTCTTCAGAAGACTTCCAAAAACAATTTTTTTAATATTAACTATTTTATGGGGTGACCCATAAACCCAAAAAATTCAATGGCGGACCCATAAAAAATCGTTGGTATTAAAAAATTATAAAATTATTGGAAGTGTCCTAAAGAGAAACATATTGAAAAATATTGTTTTTCAAGAATTCTATACCATTTACGCGAATTATTATTTTTTTTTTTTTATATAAAATACATGACAAACTTTGAGCGGCCTCTAAATATTTTTTGATTTCGAAATAAACAAGCGGTATATTTTTTCGATATAGAACAATCCTAGGGGGTAGATAAGAGCATTCGGACTTTACTTTTTTTCACATGCATTTTTGGACCACCCTAATATACATATGAGCGCACATATGCATATCCATACGTGCATTCCTATCAAAGGTAAGTGTTTGGCATGGAATAAACGTGCTTTTGCCTTCATAAATTTATGCCCTACCATGATATGTAGTTACACACATTGCACGTCCGTGCATTCATCTACAAATGGCCTCTTGTACGTTCGTTAATATGCATACATTAGACCGTACCAGAAAAAAATTACTTCGCCGTACACTTTCGAAACTAAACTATTTTAAAGTAGGGATTGCCTTTTTACTTTTTTCTTAAAGTATGATATATCGAGGAGACCATTCTTTTTGTTGTAGTATTTAATCACCAAACCTCAGTTTGTATCACCCTTAAATGGGTTTTTCACAAATTACGCTGTTCGCTCTCTGAATTACGGGTGGCGAATTACCTTCTTTGCACGACACCTTACAGTTTCCCCTGTGCATCGCCTTATTTATCAGAATTCAGCAATGGGTCGTGTCCCAGTAAAAATGCCAATTCAATGGGAGGACTATGTAAGACGCGGAAATTAATCCTCCCGCCTAATGAAATAAAGACTACGATTTCCGAATATACACCTGGGAGTTCTAGACTGGTGCAGGGCACCGATTTTTAAAGCTTTCTTTACATTTTGAATAGATTCATGAAGAGTAAAAGATCTCTCCACCCATCACTGGTCTACATAGACTCGCTAGGAAGAAGGTCACGCTGCCTAACTACTGTATGGGTGTCCTCGGAAAATATGACTGACATTAACACATTTCAGTAAACGCGATGAACGGAACAAGGTTGCAATAAGTACAATTGGCTGGCATGAGACGAAAAACACACTTGGTGTAAGACATTTGTTGTTGAACGGATACTGCGAGGCCATGCATCTCAGTTGAGCATCTAAGCAGATTTGTCCAAACATTCGGTAAAATTTAGCTTTCATGACAAATATCTCAGACAACGTAGAGAGACTATGTATGTAATTCGTCATCGTCCGGTGGGATTCCATCTCTCATATCACTGTAGAAGTGGTGAATGATAACTGCTACCATGCGACAATTGAGCGGTACCGTATCTTCAAGAGGAAGAAAAGAGGGGCAGACATACGCAGAGATTGAGATGCCAGCAGATAGGCATGAGTCCTGGTCCCAGAGGCAACGATGAAAATCTGGTACCCTTCATCATGATATATGGTCCGAAAAAAAGTTCAGTTTTTTAAAAGCGATTTTGATCACTCACTATGAGAACATTTAAGGAGTGTAAAATTTGTTTTTTTTTCGGCAGCTTTTAAAAATGGTTAAATCGGGGTTTTCCATAACTCTGGGTCAACTACTAAACTTGGCCAATGTTTAGTCAAGGCACCCTTGTTCATGGGGGTTTATCTTTGAGCTTCTTACTGTTGATTACACGGCGCCGTGTGCCAAAAAAAAAAATTACCTTGATAGGATGATTTTTTCTGGAGGAAGTATGTACGGGGTTTTAAAACCTTTAGAACTGTACGTCATTTATGAAAATCGGGTACCAAATAAAGAAGTCCGGGAATACCCTTAAAATCGCTTGGAAAAAATTTAACTTTCTTTGTGATTCGGTCTAATGAAGAGAATACTTCCCTAGTTCTCTGAATTGCCAAATCTGTAACGCGTTGGACGTTAAAGAATTACATACCAATGTATATATATATATAGCAACGTTGTCCACGTCTCGCCCCTCCACCATGATGGATCTGAGGACAGCAATAATGATGCAGCGCATATTGGAAGGTTGAAAAAAACTCGGGTGAACATTCCTTAAGATTAAGTATTGGGACTTAACATTTCAAAAATAGAGTTCTTCGTATATTCAAATTCACGAATGGCCTTGAGTACAACAAAAAAAAAAAATTACTTGCACTTGCTTATACGGAAACAGGAATCGTTTTTTTTGCGGGGCATCCTAATGTATATGCAAAAACTAGCAGGCACATATGTATGTATATCTGTGTGTAGGCAAGTATTTATTGGCAAAAGTTGCCCTTACTTACGGAAGTTAACGTCGCGTCGGGTAGCTTCGTGCAAATTTGCCAATTGCCACTTTTGGTATGCGCACCACCCCACCGCTAGGCACCGTCGTCTACCAAACTACATCTATAACCATTTTTTACTTAAATATATCTTTTTGAATTACTTACTTGGCCACTCACTCTCGCATTACAAATTATCTACCAGCATATTGGCGGCACTTGCAATGAATCAGCGCCGATTGTGGCGACAGCACTCGCTGGAGGATTAAAAAGGTAAGGCGTCATGCCATACCATGGCATTCCACTTGTGTGCGATGGCAATAAAATATTTCATGGTTTATCACCTTAACGAAATTAATATGCAGCGAAGTGCTTAAGTTTATTATTTATAGCCGCAAATGAATTTTATCTATGAGAGGTTTAGTTTGCTTGTGTCGTATCTACGATTAAATGGTCGACCCCTTCAAATCGGATTGGCAAATTATGCGAATAATCGAGTTTCTTAACATTTTTGTTTTTTTTTTGTTACTTTTTTTTGCTATCGAGGAGTTATGTATATGCACCTTTAGGCAAATGAAGCAGAGCGTTTAGTTCTGAGTGTGTTCGGATTTGCAGACCTCTGATAGCGCATGCGTCGCTTGACTCTAAGCGTATAATTTATTACATAAAAGGCTATGAGAATTCAAAAATCGCGATTGTAGAGCTCATCGTTAGCTCATTAAGAACTGAACGTTTGACAGTAACTAAAATTATCACTGCTATCACTTAATCCTGCTTTTTTAAATCAAGCAGAATTATTTCATAGTTTGTGTTAAACTGTATTTAATATTTCAGTAGAGCAACAACTAGACTGGCCTTCATTTCTCTATTAACTTTAATCAACGGAAAGAAACTTAAAATTCAAAATATTGGAAGGGATCAAACGGTGGCCAGGGAATTATCTGAGAGATGCGATATTCTTCAGTTATTTTTAACGGGGGGTGGTGTCATTTCCCGCCTCTGTATAATTTCTAAATTTCTAAACCCGCCCAACACCATCGGTAGCCTTCGTCACTCCATACGCTGACGAGTGCACATGGAAAAGGTGCAACGGAAGTTGCACACGGAAATGGTTGCGGCTGAAACAAGTGCTTCTTGAGTGTAGTATGCACATGGTATTAATTTAAAAAAAAAATTCAAATAAAAGGTTAAAGAATAACACTTAGAAAAAGACCAATATAAGAATGAAAGCAAAGGTGAGTACGTATATACATAGAGAAAAAAAGGATAAGGGCAAGGTAAAAATAAAAACAAAAACAAAGGTGCGTAAAGATAAAGGCAAAAATTAAGGTAAACACTTTACTTATAGAAGGGCAAAGGTGAAGGGGAATATGTAGATGCAGGAAATGATAAACATAAAAGTAAAAACAAAAATATATATAAAGGAAAAGATTGGAATGAGGACACCGATGAAAGTAAAGATGAAGATAGAGGAAGAAAGATTAAAATAAAGGTAATTATAGAGAAAAGGATATACATAAGGACACAAACTCAATCTGGAACTATTTCGGGATTTTAGAGATTTTCGGGATTCTTGGAACTTATCGGTATTTTTATCGGCTCTTTCATCGAAATTTTTATGGATTTTATAATCGAAATGTTTATCGAATTTGTTATCGATATTTTTATTGATTTTGTTATCGATATTTTTATCGGTTTTGGTATCGATATTTTCGAAACTTATCGATATAATAATTGACATTTTTATCGGTTTTGTTATCAAAATTTTTATTGATTTTGTTATCGATATTTTTTATCGATTTTGTTGTCAGTATTTTTATCGACTCTTTTATAAAATTCTTTGTCGATATTATCGATATTTTTGTCGATTTTGTTATCGATATTTTAATAGATTTTGTTATCGATATTTTAATTGATTTTGATCGATTTTGTTAGCGATATTTTTATCGTTTTATTGTTAGATATTTTTATGGATGTTACTATCGATTTTGTTATCGACAGAATATAAAGATATAGGAAAAGAGAAAAACATAAATGTAATTAGAACGAACAGGGTAGAAGTAGGGATCTAGATAGAATCTTAAGCAAAAGCAGATGTGTGTACATATGTACCTTAGTAAAAGAATTATATGTGCATCAGGGTTTTCCTCGATTTAAGCGAAGCGCACATTAGCGCGATTCCATCGTTGCGAATACGTTGCGAATTCGGCTGTTAACTTCGAATCCGCAAACGTGCGCACACTTGAGCGATTTTTTCGCGTCGATTTCCGATGTACAATTCACTCAATTTTCNCATACTTGGCCCCTCTCTGGTGAATGCATAGAAAGTTTTATAGGATACCCCACTTAAAAGTTCAATAACACTAAACAATCCAATCTCAAACAATCCGCGGCAATAAAAACTGGAGTAAAGCAAAGATGTGGGCAATTTCTAAAATGGCAAATGATATAAAGACACTACAATAACAGCAATGTTTAATAACTTAATGGGCAATAAAAAATTACAGTAAACACACATACCTCATCAGACAATAAGAAATGTGCCACAAAAGATTTGAAGAGTGATAGTTATGCGCGTACAAGAAAATTTGTAAATGAAAATAAAAACAAAAGTAACAATTAACCAACAGAGACACATACCCGTATGTATGTATATACGTTAGACTGCATCACTCCCCATACAAAAAAATAAAAAATCGAAAATTGGAGTTTTCTATGAATAAAAATAGTTTCTTAAAGATTTTTTTTTTTTTTTGAAAAAAATCCCCTCAAACGGTTTCAGCTTAAAAAATTGGCATAAAAATATTTTAAAACAATTTAAAAAAATGTTCAGCGAAATCGTAATAATGAGAGTTTTGATGCTGACTGATGCTGATGCTGATGCTTAAAACTTGAATAACTGAACCTAAACTATTCCGATTTATGTGGTATATAGTTGAAAAGGTATTTTTTCACCCTTTTTATTTATTTCTAAGTTGAATTAAGATGTGTTGGTGTTTGGAAAATAATAGGGACGTGAATGAAATTTTTTGTGCACAGAAATAAAAAGAGTGGCCACATAAGTCTAAATCAGAATAGTTTTGGTCCAGTTATTCAAGTTTTTCGTAAAACAATCTCTGAAAAAAGTTAAAAAACAGCATCAAAGATCTCATTATTATGATTCTGTTGAAAAGATTTTTAAATATTTTTATGCAGATTTTTTAAGTTTAATCCATTTTATCAGCTGAGGGGATTTTTCTCAAAAAGTGCTTTAAGAAACTATTTTTATTTATAAGAAACTCCATTTTCGGAGATATTTTCAAATCGGTCCAGCTCACGTAAATTTTAATATTTTCCGAAATATTTCGGTGGACGTCTTAAAATATAATAGGTTTTGTAATAGCGGTGGAAAAACCGCAAATTATTTTGGTGATGCAGTCTAATATACATACATATGTATATGAATTTTTGTGTGGAGTTTATTCGAATGGTGGACGTGTGGAGGTCAAATTATGCTATATAACGTTACATTAACAATTAAGTGGCTACAAGTCCACCTCAAACCTGACCTACTAAGCCATGCCATCGCTGCCAGCACATATGTATATCTACTTAGATACATACATACATATTTATGTACATATTTAAATACTTGCTATGCTGCTGTTACCTATTTCTTTTGGTATGTTTCCCCTTCTATTGGCTGCTATAGTTGTCCAATCTTTAACCTGCTCCAGTGCACTACTTACCCAATTATGTAAGTAAAATTGTATTTTTAATGCAGGCACAAAGCAAAAATGTAGAAAAAATGAAAGCAAAAACAACCAAAACAGTGAAGCTAATTGAAAAAAAAAAAAAATAAAAACTGCTCTTGCATATTTCTGTTGCATTATACATTTATACATACATATGTATGTATGTTGCAGAATGTCAATCACGTTTGTAACTTTGTTAAAAGCTAATAAATTATTATGGGCTATGTTGAAAAAAGTACTGGTTAGTGTTTACATATGTTCAACATTTAATTTACATTAAGCGAAAATGGGGTTTCAAATATTATATCGTCTTACAAGTTAATTTTCAAGGGTATGCAATATGTAAATCATGAACATTTTAAAGGCTCTAAAGGTCCTCGTAAACGACAAGAGTAAGTCTCATGAGAATTTCGCAATTTTTATGTGAGTATTCTCATGGACATTTATACGCACACCAATTCTGAATGTTATTTTGTACTCATGAGAATATTTTCGGCGATTAAATGCTCATTTATTCTCATCTATGTTTGCGCGAAGCGTTTTCATACAGCATTTGTGAGAATAAAGTGAGAGTATATTTATGTATTTATTTGGTCATTTATGTTGTTGTTGTGAACAATATTAAATATACATAAAAATTACATTTGGGGTATTTGGCTGATCCTGACATTAAAATTGTTGAAATCAACGCGACAGCAAAAATATAAAAAAAAATATGAAAGCTTATATCGACCCCCTTGCGCGAAATTATCGTATGCGCAATTTTTTCGAATTTGACATTATGATACAATTTTGTTCTACATCCCACAACGCATCAATATTATAGCTGAAATCCCTATAGTTACGGCAAACATTTACTGTATATTTTACCGAATGTTCCAATGCATTTTTTTTCTTGTGAGCCAAATTATCGCATTACATAAAAAAAGAAGTACAAAATAAAATTTAAAAAATGTTGAGAAGTAGAAAGAAACGCCCTGTTGTAAAATTAGGCTTCTGGTACACACGATAATTTCGGGCAAAGGGCTCTATATGTAAGTAAATAGCAGAGATGGCATTAACGCCAACTTTTTTTAAATCGGCCAAAGGCAACCTACTTGAAAAGACTTTCTGACAAAAAGAATTTGTCTTTGGCGGGCGGAAACAAAAAAAAATTATTAACGAAAATGTTCCTTCTTATCCCGAAGAGAAGACTAAGCAAAACTAAAAATATTAAGTTTTCCATCTCTTATAGTGTTGATTAGTTTGGCTCGATGCTTAGCAATTTCGACAGGAAATGGGATTTTTGCACAAGCTATCCGATGGTGCTTTGCGTTTTCCAAAATTTTGTCATTTTCATGGTGAAAATTCGAAACGATTTTTTTTTTTTTGTAATTTTTCTCAATGATGGTAATTTTGGAAAGATTGGGTTTTGCTGCATTGAAATCATTAATAAAAAGAAGTTTTTTTTATTCATCCGAATTATATAGTGTACCTTTTGTCATAAAAAGCAGTAGTTTAAGAAAACAATTTCGGCTATTTACATTGAATTATTTCTACAAAAACTTGATCGTGGCTTAACTTCTTTAATTTCGTTCCGCCTAATGCTAAGTTTTTCAAAAATAATAAGAAAAATCCTTAAAGATAATCTTGTAAGTAGAACAGAGAAAATTTGATTTTGCGCTAATTTGCAAGAATGGTTGAAGTCAAAGAAGAACAAATCAGACCAAAAACTTTACATAAATGGGAAAATGGCGTTAAATTTTTATTTTTTTTATTTTTGTTGAAGCTGTTGGCCATTTTCTTCATATAAAAAACTCATCGAACGCACTTCGTATGGAAGAAAATGGCTAATTCTGTCAAGAAAAAAAATTGTCAAAAGCCCATGGTAAATCCTAGCTACTTACCTCAAACCTGCACTTTAGTGTATTAGAATTGAGTGGGCTATAAAACTGCGTACTTAAAATCCTTCTAATAAATCTAAGCCCGAGAAGCTCGAGAAGCTCGAAATGTTACGAAAATTTGTTGATTTTTTTTTAATATTGCTCATAGGTAAAAACTTGGATTTATTCGGTCTCAGGGTACGCGATAATTTTTCATACAAAATTTCTTTTGAAATGACGTTGATTTTTAATTTTTAAAACTACAATCCATATTCACAAACATATTTTGACCAAACCATACTCAGTAAAAGGACTAAAAAATCTCCTTTCCAACAAAATTTTTTCCCGAGATGGTTTAGAAGCTATGAATTTTTTACTCACTCCAAAAAGCAAAAACACAAAAATTTCTCTCGGTCGATTTCAAATGCAAATGAATTACTTGAGAGCAAGAAATAGTGAACTCAAAAAGATTTTTTTTTTTACGCAAAATAACTGTTTTATCGATATTTGCACGCTCATAATTTTTAAGAAAAAAAATAAATAAATAAAAAAATTTTAAGTCCATTTCTGTCAGTTTTAGTATGAAATTAGGCTGTGTGCAAAATTTTAACCAAATCGAAGGCCCTCATGCAGAATCTTGTTATGTATAAATTTCGAATACCCGTATGAACATACAAGCATGCGTACGATCGCAACATTCATTACGGCCAATCAACTGTTAATGTTGAGCGCTGCGTATACGCAACTACTATGCACTGAGATAACACCATGCGAATCGGCATTAATATTTACATATGTGCCATCGCCCACCCTTTGCGCCAGTTTCAACCAGTTTGCATGCGTATTTTTTACTCTTCGGCTGGCTTTTGCACGTTTAACCTATTATTTTAGTTTGTAATTTTCTTTTATTTTTCTTCTTCATTGACTTTTACGCAAGTGGCAATTGAATTTTATGCTGCAGGCAACAGATAGTCGTCGTCTTCGTCGTCGTCGTGCAACAGGTTGCAGTAGCAGCCCAATGACCGAGTAGACATCATCTCATCAGACAGCTATCCAACCAAACAACCTACCAACCACCAACAAAGCTATAGACGACCCAGACAGCACAGGCAGGTGGAAAACTTTCACTTATTTACGCCAGCCGCCTCTTCAGCAAACGATTACAAAACCGAAAAACTGCAATAACAGAGTGCATAAAAGAAAAATTTCACAGCCAAAAGAGAAATGTGAAATGAAAAATATTGTATCAGTAGAACAACAACAACATAAAAAATTAATATAAACAACAATAAAAACAAGAGCCATAAACAAGTAGTTTGAGAAAAAAATTCGTACATACAGATTTATAAGGAAATAGTTTGGGAAAACCGGCATTACAGCATCAGCATGGGAATACAGGTGCACTCGAGCATACAAACGTATGTATGTAAATACATATATTTGCTTATGATTGTATGAGTACCAAATACATAACAGTACAAGCACACACGCTTGCTTGCTACAGGTGTGTTTACTCCAATGCATTTTACCGATTTTCGTTGGCGAGATTGCATTGTGTTATGGAGATCAGTGAGGCGACTGCGTCATTGGAGGCTTCATTATATTTTATTAATGCATCTTCAATAACGCATAACGGATTGATTTTTATGACTATCTTGTCTGCAAAGATTTTACACTGCCTTTACTGTTTGCCGCTTGAATTGGTATTTAATTTTGGACAGTTATGTACGTATAAAAGTGTTTATCGATACATACTCAAGTATACAGATGCGTATGTATGTGCTTTTGTGAAATTTGTTATGTGTTATGTGTTTGTGTGTGTGTGTAGTTGACTGGAAGATTTATGAATGAGTAGATTAACTGATATTATATTTTCGCGCTTTTTTTTTTGAAACAATATTTGTGTCTATAAACTACTGATTGGTTTCGAAAGCTGTGATCGTATATTTCTTTGATTGGCAGCTACCAATCTACTAAATGAAATAAACTTCTTTTAACCTTTTTTCTTGCCTCGACGTGCTGATACCAAAAAAATTAAAACACTTAATTTTGCGAACCTAAAGTTGTGCTTTGTATGCGCCCCGAGTATCTTCTAGTAGAAGCGACGAAACACATTTTTTTTTCTTTATCGTAGGGAGCTATCGTAGCCTGTAATGTCTACACTTGAAAATCGGATCGATAATACCTCGAATATTAAGCTAGTCATTTATTTTAACCACGTCCTACTTCAAGCTTTAGCGGCTAGAATCAAGCGGCCACACAGGTATATATTTCATATTTTTAGTTCCTTGNTTTTTCTTTATCGTAGGGAGCTATCGTAGCCTGTAATGTCTACACTTGAAAATCGGATCGATAATACCTCGAATATTAAGCTAGTCATTTATTTTAACCACGTCCTATTTCAAGCTTTAGCGGCTAGAATCAAGCGGCCACACAGGTATATATTTCATATTTTTAGTTCCTTCAATTATTGATTTTATTTTATTTTGTTAATGTAACTATAGCTATTGTGACTGTTTTAATAAAACTAAAGTCTAAGAAATTAAATTAACTCGAAATAGTTTCGTTTTGATTCTTAGTGCTTCCAAGAATGCACACTGGGCCACAAGACTGAAAAAGTGGCCAAAAACCAATGTTATTTAAAAGCTTAAAACAGTAAACTTTTTTATTCTGAATACCTCGGAGTATGCAAATACAAAATATTATGACATTTGAAACATTTTGTTATGTTCATTACAAACTCAGAATCCATAAAATCTGAAAAAGCGTTTCTGAGCCTTAATTATGAAACATTTTTATCAATTTATTAATAAATTTAGAACTACAGATCTAGTTCTTGAATTTGTTTAAACTATCAATGAATCTTTTTCGAGTAGGGTTGCCAGCTGCCTAAAACTTATAGGATATTCACCGTTTGTTGGATAACAAAATGACATATCGAATAAAAGGGCATAGCCTTCCTTACATAGTATAAAGACAAGTCGAAATTTTTTGGCCACGTTAATCTCGAAAATTACTAAACATATTTGGGCGAGATTTTATTTAATATAATCTGTATCGATAGGAGAATTATTTTTAGTAATTAGAAATTCTATAGGGTTGCCCCCTGTTAAAAAAAATTATAAGATCCGTTCGTTAAATTACCAAACGTCAGATGTCAAATGAATGGGCTGTTTAGTAAATTATTATTTTTTGAGTAGGGTTGCCAAACTTTTATAAATTAAAGATGTCAATGTCCTTTGGACTTAAAATGAGGTAGCAAGTGAAAGGATGTGGGTCCGGATGTGCAAGTTTTTAATTTTTTGAGTGAAATTTTTTGTTATTGACATCAGATTTGTACAGTTCATTCAATTATAAAACATGAGGTGTCTAGTCAAAGAGCTTGGCGTCCAGATGTGCAAAAACGTTTTATTTTTCTAAGAGGGTTGCCACCTGTACAAAAAATTTAAGATGTGGAATGCTTGTTGGATTAAAAAGTGAATTGTCAAATGAAAGGATTTGGCCTCCAAATGCGCAATAAGGTTTTAATAAATTTAAATTTAAATTTAAATAACAATAACATGTCTGCCTATTTATATATAAGACTAGTAAATATCCAGCATGCTTCACTTCGCCTTAAAAGTACTTTTGTGTTGTTACTCCCTTCCATAACAGCTTTATGAAGGGAGATTTTCAAAAAATTTTTCGATTTATGAAGCATTCTTTATTTTTTAATGTGGGTGTAAGTAAATATATTTTCAACTACATTTAGAAAGAAGGTAGAATATCGGCTTTCCCTTAGAAATTTAACCTATACCTTATAACTTGAGTCCACATACCGCTATCTTCAAAGATGTACTAAGTCAATATTTACCTTACCTTATCTATTTAAATAAATAAAAATTTTCAAAAAGGTGACCAAAAATATTTTCGGCAGTAACTTTTTTACCCTCTTTAGTTTGATACCCATATTGCAATATTTAAATTATCTTATTAATTAAATTAAATTAAAAATTTCAAGCAGGTGGTAGCCTTCCACAAATTTTATTTCGGCTTTAAGCCTTCTTAAACCTCTTTCTTTTGAGAGCCTCATTGCAATATTTATTTAATTTATCTTATCAATTTACTTAAACTGCAATTTTCAAACAGGATGCAAATTTTTTTTTCTGTATTTTAAGTTGGACCTCAGGCAATACATCGGTAAAAACGGCCGATTCCATGCATTAGTTTTGGAGTGATGCGCGTACAAACATAAAGACAGACAACAATTCTTCAATAGTTGATTTGGCTTCTGTTGCTCTAATTAAAGACCCGCCATATTAATTTTTCTTTATTATCTATAATATACAGGCATCGGCCTGTTACAAATTTATTATATGTACACTGGCAATCAAAAGTGAGTGCATGGTGTTTTTTTGTTTAATTTTGCAAACATTGCAAAGTTTTTCAAGTGAATTTTTTTTTATTTTTTATAAAAATATGGTTTCTGCTTTAATCAAGGCAACATAAGTGAAACTGTTCAACTTTATACAGAACTTAAAAAATTCTACAAATTATCATATAAATTTTGACCTTTTAATTAGAACTTTTAGACAAATTTTGAGTATGCAGATAGGTCGGTTTTTTTTTTTAATTTTAATAAAACAAGTGCAAGTTTAAGCGCCTAAAAAGTCGCCTTGATTTTTAATGTATTTTTGCGGTTTTATGTATGTAACAAGTGAAATTTATAAAATTTAGGGTTAATTTTTTTAACTTTGTTTGCAAACGCTGTTGCGCATTTTATTCTACAAGAAATTCACTTTTATATGGTAAAAAGTAGGAAAAAGCCGGCAGCCCCATTCTTCATGTTAAGTAGCTTGTTGAAAAAATGCCCATTAAAATAAGACGTTCTTCTCTTCAAAAAAAAAAAAAGTTGCGTTTTGTTAACTTTAGTCCCATTTCTAACGGTTTGTCGCCTTAAACAGAAATCTTAACGAGGAAAAATATTTACTAGGCAGATATTTTATCTGAATCCGCAATAAAATTTGCAGTTTTGCAAAAACGCTTTTTTTGACACCTCACTAAATATATACATATGTATAGAACACTGCTTTACAACGAAAAAATACAAAGAGATTCCGGCCATTTGCAGTTCTCAAGAAAACCCATAAGCAATATTTTCATTATTTTTGCTAGAAAAAGTACCAGAATTTTTTTCTTGAGAGCTGTATACGGAGAAATTTTGATATAAGAAAATTTATCCATTTCTTGAGAGCTGCAGACAGGCCTATAGGGGAAAGTTAGTATGAAGCAATTTATAATTTTTTGTAGGGGCAGGTTTTTGAGATAACGGAAATTATTTTGGGGCATCACTTCACGGGATAACGGGGATTTATGGGACCAGAAATTGAACCATGGATCTCCCGAGTAGCAGTAGGCCACCTAAGCACTCGGCTACCGCGGCAAGAATACTACTCACATTCGAAAAGTCAGAAAATTGCAACAATGTATTTAAAAAAAGTTCAATTAAAAACCAAACGTGAATTTTTCACTGATTTTTATTTGTTTTATTTGAGTGAACTAAATATTTGAAATTTTCGAAATTTAAGCATAAACGAATGCACAGTTAACTTCATTACTCATCAATCGGAATCACGTATGACAATGAAGATAAACGCAGGCGCGTGGTTAATGTACTCGATGATATGCTGATACAGCAACGGACACGGATAACATTAAAAGCAAACTTACAAAAGTTCAACCACATGAACTAAATAAGTAAGTGCCAGGCATAAGTAGATATAAGTACAACAAGTAACAAACAATGTGTATATACATATATACACTGAGGGAAAAAATACTAAAATCAATCAGAAACGTAATTGAACTTAATATAAACGTCAATGAAAGTACGGTATATTGGTAAATATTCAATTCAATTACGCGCATATTAAAATGACCGCGTTCGTTCCGAAAAAGCATCCGTGAAGTGAACAATCAAGATAAAAAATTAATTTGTTGTTGCCAGCAGTGGAATTCGAACCCTAACTCTCTCTGGATATCAACAAATTGTAGCAAGCATCTTTGCGCACTCAGTTACAGCCAGACATATAAAATGCGCTTTTAAATGTTGAATACCCATCAACACCACAGCTAGCGATTTGTACAGATAAACATGTTTTGTTTATGGATCTGTGTGTTGTCACCGCGCTGCATGCTTGGTACGTATATATACATACGTACATATATATACTCCGATGTGGACATTCAAATACGTACGTGCTAAATTTTGGTATGAAAATATTATTTTTAAATGCGAAAATTTTTAAACGTTAATCAAATGAAAGTATTCATTTTTACTATGCATTATTTCCCTCAGTGTAGATACAAGTAACTAAGTAAGTATGTATGTAAGTCAGATCGTCGTAACTTTAGAATTAAATGTCAATTCACTTAGTTGACTACAATAAAAAAACTGCTGTTTGATCTACCTTTAACGGATATGAACATTAGAGCGCACCACAAAAAAAAAAACTTCGCCGTACACCCCTGAGTCTAAAATAGTATTTTTTCAAGGCAGTTTCTGAAAATAAAATGTTTGGTCAAATGTAGCAGTTGCTTTCTACAGACTTTTATTAAGTTTGACCTATGTGTAATCAAATTTTTAACCAACTTCCCGATGAGTTAGAGACTTGAAACTTCAAACATACGTCAAAAGCTGATGACAATGCAATATGAATTAATTAAGAAATTAATCCGGTAGGTGGCACAGGAAAATCCATAACTATAAACGAGCAATATAGTTTATGTTTGGAATACATTTTACACAACCAAAATTTTGTCCCATAAGT
>NW_016161303.1:0-53078 GCF_001687245.7 Rhagoletis zephyria
TTATATCTTATATCTTATATCTTATATGTTATATCTTATATCTTATATCCTATATCTTATATCCTATATCTTATATCTTATATCTATTATCTTATATCTTATATCTTATATCTCATACTTTTTATACTCCGGCCTTGTAAGAACCTTGGCCTGCATAATTTCAGATCTTATTTTTTTTAACAGTTTTTGCTTACTGGTGGGCGTACAGCGCCTAGTTTTGTGCTACAGATTTATATTCTTTCTTGTTTGTATAAGTGAATGTTTACGGCAAAGCCATGTGCACCCACAGATGTGGCCTAAAGTATTTTGCGCCATAAGTTGCCAGCCGTCTTATATAATGCAAACATTATACCATTGGCTCAAATGTGTCATCACCTTAAAAAAGAAAAAAAAAAAGAAAAATAAAAAAGAATGCCAAAATAGAAGCGAAGCTGCAGGCCAAGAAAAATATGTATGTATGCATGCATGTATTTGTTTGAATTTTGCCCGCCTACATATGTATTTATATTAGGGTGGTCCCCATTTATGTGTGGGGAGAAAATTTTAAAATATTAAGCTTTACCTTTTAATTTTAAATTTTAAAATATTAAGCTTTACCCTTTAGATCTTTTTGTAGGTATCCTCAAAACCCCCAAAAATGTAAAGGAGGTACCTATAGAAAATCCTTTAGTATTAAAAATGGTAAAAAAAGCAACTGTGAATCAAATAAACTGTCTTATGATCGAAAAATATTGATTTACAAGAATTCTATACCATTGCTATGAAAATATGTTTTTACCGCTATAAAATACATGGAAAACTTCCACGTATCATTTTTTTAACAATAAATACGGGGTTTATATTTGTCCATTTAGAAAAATCCTAGGGGGTTAGAGCTTAACATTTTAGAATTTTTTTGGACCACCCGTATGCACCTTTCATTGCCACTACAAGCCAGTTATGCATAAACTCGCACCCATTCAGCCAGTCAGTCAGTCTCAAGCGCTGCACTGAAATATCCGGAAATGCGCCTGCAAACAATAAGTAGTTAAGTATTTATGTCTTTATATCTTTTTGTATTTCTTTATAGTTCGAATGCAGTATACAGCTTGGCATTGTCTTCGTTTGCTTATTTATTCATTTTATTTCCTAACATCTTTGTTGGCAGATTCAATGGTTTCACATTTCCTCTTTATAGCCGCATTCTCGAATGCTTTGCATATGAATTCCATGGAAAAATGCTGACATAAAATACATTTATGTACGAGCCGTTAGTAGTTTACACATATGTACATACGTACAAGGATATCAGATTTAAAGTTATGATAATGCAACTTTTGTGTATTTTTATATCTGCTTGGTTTATAGTTAGCCACTGTTTAGCTTTAAAGGCAATGATTTTAAAAAATATTCATAATAATCTTGTTTTGCCGGAAAGTGGTCTTGTTATAGTTTATTACATATGAAATTGCTGCGCACGAGGAGTTATGCTTGAGTGAGCTTTGCAAGATACACACAATAAAATGGCATATCACTAAAGAGATATTTTTTGAGCTGAAGTAATTTGCTCTATGTATTATTTGGCGTGATTTGATATTTTAAAATATTAGAGGAATTTTAATATTAGAGGACCACTAGAGGAATTGAAGATCCATAAATGTATGCGAAGCGAATGGGTGTTTTTTATATTGTTTGAGTTTAATTGAAAGATAAAATGATTCATAATATTTTCGACTTTTTCTAAGCATAACAATTTTTTTTCGAATTTTTTCTTTGATTTTTTTGGGATTTTTCAATTTTATTTATTTTTTTTGAAACTTGTTTTATTGGAATCGCTTCGGGATTTTCGATGGTGTGACCTCTTCTCCTGTTCGTATTTTTGAATAGTCTGTATATATCTTAGTTCTCGATTCGCACATTAATCAAATCGAATAATTACGAAACGAGACAAATTTCTCCTTCTGCACTATGTTCGGTTTGATTATTTTTTTTTTAGATAGCCACGTCCGCACTGATTTCTTTATTATGCTTTGCTTTTTGTTTGCTTTTGTTTGTTTTTTTCAAGCCTTCTTCAATGCTTTGCATTTTTAACTGCTACTTTGCATACACTTATCAACTTTTCCAATTTCATCGGGCCACTGGGAATTGTTTTTGTTAATTTTTAATTTCATTTTATTTTCTGCTCCTTCGCTGCACACCTTAGGCTTTTAGAATATTGGGGTTTTTATTTTATTTGTTTTTATTTTATGGAAAATACTTTGTAGCTGTCTGGCAAGTTTATTGCTATTAAATATATATATATTTTTTTTATTTTTACCTTTATTAAAAATTTTGCGAATATGCGGGTGAAAGTTTCTTTTGTGATATGCATACATACGAATGTACAGGTATATTTACATACATAAGATATGTTAATAAATTTTGGTATTTATTTGCCACAGCAAAGGATTTTCTAATTATCAATAGCCAGCGTCGCATGTTTTCGTGTTTTTGTCATTTGATAGTTGCTTTTAAATTTTCATCAAGAAAATACACATCTCCGCCTCCGTATATTTTGCTACTTACCTGCACATTTATGTCCTTCAAAACCTTATTTATTACATACGTATATTACATGTAAGTATCCAAGAGCACTTGATTGTTCCACTCCTTTTCCTCTATAACCTTGGCTTCCACTCTGCAGCTCTGCTATGACATTTGAATTATTGATAATGAAAATGATACATGTGCAGTCACACTAACGATGCTGCTTGACTGCATTCATGAGTAAAATAAATTGTAAAAAAAAAAAAAATTTACAAAAAAAAACACACATCGACAGAAAAAACTTAAAAATGAACTCATTTGCAAGTCTGCTCTATTGTAGGTGGTCAAATATAAAAATAAGGTCTCGGCTTAGTTGCATCTTGCATTTTTTGCTCGAATGAAAAAATGAGAAAGCCTTTTAAATGGCAGTTTGCAGTTACCCCAGTAGTTTGAAAGCTTTGAGCTTTGAGAGGAGTGTGGGAACTGTTCTTCCTGTTTTTTTTTTTTATTTACGACTCGAGTTAAAAGTGTATATAACACTTTGTTTAAAGATATTTTTGAGCACTATATATCCTCTAAGATTCTGTCAACTTAGCCTACTAAATTCTAAAAACTATATTTCTACCCCACTAAATACAACTTTGCTTTTAAGTAACAAAATTAAACACTTTAGTAGCGATGATTTTTTTTCTTGAAATCGTAACAATAAATAAATAAAGCAAAGTTACAGCGATTATTTGGAGCGAGCTATGTACATGCTAATGTTGATATTAGACATTGTTGTCACTCATACGCCCTGGCGTGCGAGTGATTTAGGAAGCAGGTTTGGAATCACTGGGAACCTTTGATATTTAATTAGTGCCCTTTAAGTATAACAAAAATCGAACACCCAAAAGCATACACTTAATTACTTGCTTGATTACTGGAGATACTTCGTCTTGTCCTCATTCCCCAGCAGACCTAGGCGCTTTGCTTCTCCGTCAAATTTCAAGCAGGCTTAGTTTTACCGAAATATTGATTCCGTCGTTGTCATTATTTGGCAATTTTTGCTGTAATTTTTAGCGTAACCCCAATAGACATATTTGTATGCTCGTTGTCTACTTATTAAAAGTTTGTCATGTTTCGGGCTCAGGCGAAGTCGATCAGTCTCAGTCCGTTTCATATCTAGGGTCTAAATATTACAGACGAATAAATCACACCGTTCAAACGTTTTCTTTAGTCGGGTCATCCGAGGCAATGTTGTCCTTTCCATTGGAACTATGTTTTACTTGGCGGAACCCAATCCAAGCAAAGAGAAGAGTTACTGATAACTATAATTATTGTATTAAACTGCAAACTTTAAGGAAGGGTGATATACATATAACGGGCCATGTCTGCCCAAACAAAAAAAAAAAGCAAATAAATCTTATATAAAACCTTATCTGATACTTAATATACATACATATCTTTTTGAATGTTTGCTCAAATATGTGTGCATGCCATTAAATTTTACAAAAAATAAATTAAGTACTATAAATACATAATTATGTACATAAATTATAAGAATGTACCTAAACAATATTTTATACACATGTATACATTCTTTTTAATATTACAATTATTTAAAAAATTTAAGTATGCAACAAATACTTATTTATTGGTTTTTTCTCACTTTTCTTCCAGGTAAGCAATAAAGTACACAATTGTTTACTCTTGTATTCATTTCCATTGTGAAGTCACAACGCCTGTAAGTATGCAATTTCTGTCACTTGACCTTTGTGCTGTCTTTCAAATCAATGGCTTCTGTCATTTCGAATGCCTGACATTAACTTAATAACCGTCAATATGCGAGTATTGCCTGTCAATTGCAAATGGAATTTCTCGCACATTTTACGTAACAATTACGAAGAAACATATATCTCGTCATAACTGTTGTATGCAGACAATAGCGAGAGATATATGTTTACATTTGTTGAGAAGCAGCGAAAATTTATTTAGAAAGACGTTAATGCATACATATGTATAGTATATGTTAATATATAAGCAAGTATATTGCAGAAATACGGTTTTTATTTGCTTGTGCCACTTCCTTTTTATTTGCAATTTAACACCATACAATTTTTGGTTTTCATTGCTAATTATTTGTTTTTACGACTCATCGGTTTTCATGCTTATTTGGTGTGATTTTTTTTCGAAGTCATAAAATTGTATTTTATTTTATTAACGAATTTTATTTGCTGCAATAACTTTTCCTTGCTGAAATAGCCGTGTAAATTTATAAATGCTTAACAGTTAGGCAGGATTTATATTTTGTGATAAATCGATGTTTCGCTATGTATACGCACTTACAAAATATTATCGATAAATTTTGCTGAGATTTAAACCGTGTTTTCCTATAAATATTTATGTACATTAGGGTGGTCCAAAATACACAGGATCATAAACTTTTTGTAGTTTTCATGCAGGCCACCCCCCAGAACTAAAGAATATGGAAAATAAGGAGAGCCATTTGTATTATTAAAAAAAAAAGGTTAATATTTAACCGTGTCGTCGCCACTTTGAAGCTGTCCATATGATTTCTTCTTCTTCTTCTTTTTTGGCGCTGTAACCGCCTAAGCGATTTTGGCCGAGTTCAGCAAAGCACGCCAGTCGTTTCTCCTCTGTGCCAACTGACGCCAATTGGAAACGCCAAGTGAAGCCAAGTCCTTCTCCACCTGATCTTTCCATCGCAGTGGGGGCCTCCCTCTTCCTCTGCTACCACCAGCGGGTTCCGAGTTGAATACTTTCAGAGCTGGAGCGTCGGTGTCCATTCGAACGACATGACCAAGCCAGCGGAGCCGCTGTATTTTAATTCGCTGCACTATGTCCATATCGTTGTAAAGCTCATACAGCTCATCGTTCCATCGTCTGCGGTACTCGCCGTCGCCAACGCGTAAAGGCCCGTAAATCTTCCGCAAAATCTTTCTCTCAAACACTCCAAGAGCCGCCTCATCGGATGTTGTCATTGTCCATGCTTCTGCGCCATATACCAGCACGGGCATGATGAGTGACTTATAGAGCGTGGTTTTCATATGTCGAGAGAGGACTTTACTCCTGATTTACACGGGGAAAATAAATTTTGCCGTAGAATTGCTATAAATCGTTAAAAACAAATAGTCTTTGCTCGAATTAGTGGTTGGGAAAAAAATTTAGATAGCCCTAGTACACACTCACCGTATTTTTCTTGTATTTTATATTAGACTTTAGCCAGATTTTTTTTTTAAGTAGAGAGATTTGATCGACACTGGCTAGGCTAAATAAGTTCACTCGCCTATTCAGATTTTTAGATTAAGTCTTAATCGGGTAATTGGCCACCTTCTAAACGCATGCCATAGGAGCGGCATCTAGGGCAAGGCTCTCACCCGTCAGTCCCACGAGCCAGGCTCCACTTACGAAGTCACAGTTGAGCGCTCATCATTATTAATTAATGGTACTAATATGAACCAACATACGTATAAAGGAAGTATATACATATATACATACATATGTGTGCTCATCTTTTGCACATATTGGGCGTAGACTGTTCTCTCGCCATCATGTAATGGCCTCACGCTCAAGTAAATGTCTCAATACGCGTAAGGTCTAGAGTTGAGTTAAGCTTAGAGGATAAGAGCGCCTGCATGTCTCTAGGGCCTTCAGTCCCGATGGGGACTTCCCGGGATTCCGGGATTGCCCCTTTATCACAACTTTTGCATTTTGCAGTAGGCTCACCGTCCTCTGTAGTCAACAAATTAAACCACACAGATTCATTGTCGCTACATCTTGTCTTATATGGAAAAAAATGCACCTTAATAAAATAGTCCGTAATTTATTGTTAAAATATTTTTATAGTATTCTTAAATGTTTTTATTAGTTATAAAAAAAAGATTTATATATAATTGCAGAAATTTAATTTCCACTAAACCACGCCAACAACGTAAAATGAAGAACAACTCTGCCACATTTTAAAAGTTTGTGTTTGCTACCAGATTTTCGTTTTTACATAGTTCTTGGACAAAATGTACAAAAACAAATACAGTTATTCACTGAGGTTACGAAATTCACTTCCGAGTGCGAATGATTCAAGTTCACTTTGTAATCCTTGTTTTCATTCCATATGCACTTTCATTCTGTAAAAAATTAGTGAATATTTCGGGATCCCGGCGCTTTAATAACGGGATTTCAAGATATGGAAAAATGTCCAGGTTCCCGGGATTCTGGATCCCGCGATTCAGTGCACTACATGTCACTAAGAGTTAAGATTCTCTTATCACGGTAATTGCTATCTATGATAATCTTAGTAGTCAGTGAAAAAACCTACCGGCAGATTTTTTATAGACATATCCTGGCTCTAATGCCTTCTGGGATTCAGGAGTCGTTGTGTACTATTGCAAGGTGCGCGCCTACACATATCCACCATAAAGGATTACTCCAGGTAGCGTTGCTGCAGATCCGTGGTAAAATACTTGTGCGAGCTGCAATCTCAGCTTTTCCGTTATCCTAGATGATACGAGCTTTGCTTTACCAAAGCATTTTCTTGCAAAGCTTGGGTGTCTCTTCTGCAGTAATAAATATAGGCTTGAGCTTGAAAGTCACACCTCCAATGCTGTTGTCCGGAGATGTACGCCTTAATAAAAATACACATTCCGGTGCACGAGTCCTCCATTAAGTTAATACTTCTTTGTATTATGTCGCAGAAGGTACATTCAAACTATATCCTAACAGCGGACTCCATTCACGGAGAGGATTTGTAGAAGTGTCTACTACGCTCCAAAAGAGAGGGGAGGCAGTACACCTTCTTGCGGGCATGCCTTTGTTTTTTTTTTTTTTCAACTGTACCATGCTGACCGCATTGTGAGTTTCAGCTATTATTTTTTGAAGCCGCTTAGCTATCCATAGGCGAATAGTTTGTTGCACATTTATTTACTCTAGTGGCCGACAGACCATAAGATGGAAGTATTGTCGAAGGCTTCTTCAATATCGAGCAAAGCGCAGATCACTAAATGGTATAGTCCTTCTCCGTTTTACTTTAACAGTATTTAACATTAAAGTTAAGTAAACAAAAACCATTACTTAACTTTTTAACGAAAGACCATACAATTTTTTGTATCTTTTCAATAAATTTCAATTTCGCTAACGTTGCTGTAACAGTCGCATTGGTGCAGTGAGCTAAGCACAGGGATTCGAATTCAATACTCGGCAACGGACTACTTTTTCTTTAATAAATTAATTTTTTTCCTTTAATTTTCAAGTTTAATTGTTTAAAAACTAAAAATTTTTTAATTTCATCTAATGTTTAGATTTTTTTTAATTAATTCTTTTATTTTTAGACTTAATTCTTTTCTTTTTTTTACCTTAAATTTTTATGGCCTTGTTCACAAAAAAAAAGGTTTAAAAAGCTTTATAAACTGACATTTTCATATATTTTTCAATTTATAAACCTTTTATAAAGTTACTTTATTTTTTATGAATAAGGCCATTAGTTTCTATAGTATTAATTTTTTTCGTTTACAACTTATTGTTAAAAGAGAAATAGCACAACGCCAGGACCTCCTCGTTAGTATATCTTTAAATTAGTCATTCGAAATACAGAAAAGAGTTTTAAAGATAGTTGCCGGAATAGAAAGACTTTTGTCTTTCGAAAGACTGTGGTGATATAAAAAAAAAAAAAAACAGATGTCAGAATTGGCCTGTTAGTTGTTTTGTTTGGCCTTTTGCAAACAGTTTTTAAAAATTCAATTATTTTAAAAAAATAGTTTGCTTTTAAAAACAATAAAATCTAGAAATCAAAGGAAAACTAAATTAAAAAAAATTAAATAAAATAAGTTTCTAAAAATTAAACAAAAAAAATAATAATAATTAAAAGAAAGGTACAAGAAAATTGTCTGCACTAGGGCTCGAACGCTGATCTCTCAAATAGCACGCCACTGCCCTACCCACTGGGCCACTGCGACTGTTGCGGTAGTGGTAAATATACTTATATTGTTAAATTTGATTTCAAACTGAACGAAAAAAGTGAGCGATGCCCCAAAAAAGGGCGAGGACCCGTTGGAGCTAATTTAATGAATATTTCTGAGTGCGGCTGTAAGTCTTTAATGTGTTGACATTTTAATTTGCGTTTTCACTTGTTTCAGATATTTGTGAGTGGCTTCGTGTATTTTGATATTTGTTTGTGTCGCATATACTTATGTACAAACATATCTACTTATGACCTGCTTAGTCATTTCAATGCAATGTTAACATCATTGTCATCGCTGTCGTTGTCACTGACTTGTACGTACATATGTACCTATGTTTGTAGGTATGTATATACATACATTCCTCTAGCTTTGATATTCATTGCTTACCTCGCCCTATTGACGTTTCGCTGTTGATTACTTTGTTGTTGGCGAAATTTCGTCACGTCGGCACGGTTTTTGGCTACCAACAAAGTAGACAATTTATAGACTTTGTAATGATATTTCTTGTAGGAGTGCAGATGAGTGAGCACGTACATACAAGGAAGATGGCTGGGTAGGTAAACTACCTAAAGGAATGTGGACGTGTTCAGAATAGGAATGGGAAATCTCTTAGGGGATAGAAGAGAATTGAGGACAACTTGTGTTAACGACAAAACGAAAAGTGCGAAAATAAATTTTTTAGTTAAAATTTTGATAAAATAACATAAAGAGCGTCGTAAATTGGGGTGAAATATAGCTTCATAAAAGGGACCATATGGTTTCATAAACAAAGTCATCCGAAAAATATTCGTGGCCAGGACTAGGTCAATGATTGAGTGATTAGCCAAGGCCTTCAGGCAATATTGTCATCAAAACCAAAAATAGGAGCAAAAAGGATAAATCAGCTCCAAGTTCGAAACACAAGGTCAAAGTCAGAGATAAAAATCAGATCATGCAGAAAACCAAGCCCTAGTTTAAAAGCAGGACCAAGGCTAATATCAAGGCTGACACCGAAAAGAGCGAAGAAAGAAACAAAAACAAACCAAGGTTAAGGAATAAAATAGGATATGACTGAGACGACAATAACGCCAACTCTCCCGCAAAGACCAAGTCTTATACCAAAGGTAACACCCCGAAAAAGATCAAGGCTAGAAAGGAACACTCAAGACTAAGTCTAGAAACAAGCCATAGACTAAGATCAGGACCAAAACCAAATTTGAAATATAAATCATGAGAAGGACCACGAACAAGAACAATACAACCATTCAGGCTAAGGTTAGGACCAAAGCCATGACCTGGCCCAAGAGCAGAACCAATATCAATAATCTAAATAGTAGATGAAGACAATACTAAGACTAAGAATAGGAATAAAGCTAAAACGTAAGCTACGATCTAAACTAAACCCCATACCAGTACCGAGCGCTAGACTTAGACGAAAACCGAGGCCAAACCATAAATCAAGACCAAATTAAAGCCAAAACAAAGTTCAGGACCAATATCAAAATCAAAACCAAAGCCAAGACCAAGAGTAAGACCAAATCCAAATCAATATCCATGACTAGGACCAAAGCGAAAGCCAATACCAACGCTAAAGCCAAAACTAAGACAAAGACCAAGGCCAATACCAAAGTCAAATGCAAGACAAAAGCCAAAGCCAAGACCAACACCCTGAAGGCAAAGCGAAGATCAAGGCCAAGACCCAAGTATACCAAGCCCAAGACCGAAGCCAATATCAAAACCAAAGCAAAGAACAAGAACAAAGCCAAAAGCAGTACTAAGGCCAAGACCACGTAAGAAGCTAATACCACCATCCAGATCAAGGTGAAGACTAAGACAAAGATCAAAGTCAGACTCAACACCAGGATCAAGACGAAAACCAATCCCAAAACCAAAATCAAAACCAAACCAAGATCAAAATCAACGTCAAAACCAATACCAAACCAAGACCAAAGCCAAGAGTAAAGTCAAAATCAAGAGCAAGACGAAAACTAAGACAAAAAAAAAAGGCAAAAGCTAAGGGCAGAAGGAAGACCAGTCTAAGCCAAAATCAATACCTAAACAAGAGCCTAAACCTGAATTAAGAGCAGTTACGATTTTTACTCGAGCGAAGATTGCTTTGAACCTACCAGCCGCAACCCAGAACCTGAAATTCTGAAAAGTGCTAATCAAACTATTCATTCACCTCTGTTGGCTTTTATTTCATGTCAAAATGCAGCTGCGTAAATATACGTAACTCAGCTAAAGCTTACTGCGCTCGAGGCTATATCTGATTAAAATAGTATGCATACATACGAACACAGAGAAAAAGGGCTATAGATTATAGTTTGCTAAGGTAAAACTTAAGTGGCAAAAACAGCAACAACGAAAAGCACTTAACTTAAAGCAATCATCTGCAAGGATATGAAGATGTGCATCTTTCGTATATCGTTCTTCTTCTTCTTCACATTTCCACATACACACACATATAAATGTATGTATATCAGCGATGCTGATTTGCGTTCGTCAACAGCTGCACTCACAACGCTTCCGCTTATTTTCTATGTATGTAATTTACAACAACGAATGCGTGTGTGTGTGCTTAATTTTGCATGTGTTTAATATCCGCTTTATCACCAAAGTAAAGCGGAAATAAGCTCATATATGTAGTTTATATGCCGACTCTTCGTTACCTCATATTTTTTCATATTAACTGTCAACAATTTGATGAAAGTAATTTTATTGGAAGAGCTAGCTGCTCCGCCCTGCATATCATCTGCTCCACACGCAATTCGTGGACGGAATGTTAAATTTGCTGCTTCGTTGCTAAAGGCGGCTATACGAGTATAAGGATAAGTGAGGCGTGCAATTGAAAAATGTGCATACATTAATTTTGATAAGAAAAACTTTCGGTTGAGGCAGCAAAGCGCAGGCACGCTATTACCCTTATGTATGTATGTATGTATGTATGCGCACATACCGGATGCCGAATAAATTTATAATTTTAAGAAGTAAACACGTGAGTATGTAAAATATGTATTAAGCGAATTCAGCACAATTGAATTACTTCATCCATATAAAATTTTATGTTCTATTTAATGTAAAGCTTCCTCCTTAATGGAGTCAACCACAATTATCGATTTATAATCCGTAATAGGAGTGGCGAATTTCTTATTCTGATGTTCACAAAGTGACGTGGATGCATCTGAAGAAGCCACTGATTAACATTAGAGCTTTGATGTTCATCTGTCTTGCCTCTTCCTCCATTAAATCACTTTAAAACAAATAAATCTAATCACGACTTCTGGAAAGGTACTGCAAAAATGGGCACGTTGTAGTCGGCAGCATTGTTTTAAAAACAAAAACCGTCTTATATTTCCATGACAATACTTTTCGTAGTACTAACTGAGCTTCAGAAATCTCTCGAGCAATCTGAGTCAAAAATAATATAGTTCAGCTCTGTTAAATATATTTCAACCAAAGTGTGTAGTTGGGCAAAAGTTACATATGAGAAAAGACAATGATCCCTGAATTCCATTTACCAAGGCTGTATGGTAGTGGCTCAAAACTTTTAATCGTGGCTAAATGCCTAGTTATTATCTCTGAGGAAAAGCCTACAAAAGGACAATCGGGGAAAACTGAAGACTGTCTCCGTATGTAATTCCCAGGTCGTATATCACAGTCATCCTATGGTTCATAAATTATGGGGCTCTAATCTATTGTAAAAAGAAGGCGGCATAACGGTATCAAACTGACATAAAAGCTGGAACTGATTAGATAACATTGTTCTAAGACCACCGTTTCAGAGGTGTTATGCAATTTCCAATCAGAGTATAATGGGATGTTGGGCTACCCTACGAACAACTATGGTTAGGGTTCGAACGTTATTGAGTAAGCATCGATACGGAGTGTATAAAAATGAGTACTTTAATACTCGATACCTTAATTGGTGATTTTACTCGATACTTTTCAAAGTACTTGTAGTATCGAATTTAAAAAAAAACACACTTTTTAAATGTTTTCTTCCATTGGCAACCCAATTTTGTTTGCTATATGGATTACTATCATTCAATTTTGTCCATCACTTAAAATAAACTGAAATTTCGTGTAGTCTGTTGCATAAGATAAACTAAATACGTTATAGTTTAATGGCCTTATTCATAAAAAAATAAAGTAGGTTTAAAGAGCTTAATAAAATGACATTTTCATACATTTTTCAGTTTATAAACCTTTTGTATTTTTTATAAATCAGGCCATAACACTACGCAAAGTTTTCCAGAAACTTTTTGGGTATGCAGTTTTGTAACCTATTCAACCCCTCTCTGCTGGGCTTTTTGACAGAGCAATATCAAAGGGAACGAAATAGCCACTGAGATGGCTAGACACGGCCTGGAAATGGCGGATAACGCCCTACATCCACCGATAAGTGATATACTGAGAAAAAGTGCCGTAACAAATGGACCAACCGAGGCGACTGTGGTTAGGGTGGGTTAGGTTAAGCTGGCTAGCGGCTGTGTGGCTCCGCAGACAAGAGCCCTTCGTAAGAAAATTGTAAATTCTGGAAACTATCGTGAAAGCTCTTTTCTGTTTTTCGAAAGACTAATTGAAAGATCGTTAGCAGATTATTATCGATTATTATTATTATTAACGATATTATATTTGCCTTTAAGCAATGAATTTTCTAAAAATTAAATTCAAAAAAGCAAAAATAAATAAAATATATTATTAAAAATGAAATTAATAAAAAAGTTCTTTTTAAATTTAGAAATTAAATTAAAAAAGGAAAAACATTAAATTAAAAGAAGTAAAAAATAAGTTCCTAAACTTAAATAAAAAAAAAAACATGTACATATATGTATTTTTTTTTAAATAATAAACTCTAAAAACCTATCGAAATTTTAAATAAAAAAAAGAGAGAAACACTATATTTATATGTATGTATTTTCCTGTTTAAAACAATAAAGTCTAAAAACTAAAGAAAAAATAATTAAAAAGTTCCTAAAGATTAATAGAAAGTAAAAAAATTTCTTAAAAAAAAAATCAAATATAAAAATTTAAAGAAAGTTTAGTTAAACAATAAATATAGTTAAAAAATGAAATAAGTCTAAAAATTAAATTAGTTCAAAATATATATTTTTCTTTGCAAAAAGAAATATTTGCGTTTTAAAACAATAAGATTTAAAAATTTAAATAAAAAACGGAAAAATAGTAAATGAAAGAGGAAAAAATTAAACAAATTAAACAGATTTATTTAAATTAAGTTCGAAATTAAACCAATAAAAAAAAATAAATAAACTACATTACTTGTTTTTGTTATTTTATGGCCTTATAAAAAAATATTAAATTAAAAAAAGAAAAAATTAGAATAAATTAAAAAAATTATTTAAATTAAATTGGAATTAAAAAAAAATAACATTAAAATCTGAGACAAAAAAAAAAGAATTTATGAAAAACTACATAAAATCATTTTCTGAAAATTAGATATGTGTATAAAATTAAAAATATATTTGTTTCTCTTTTTGAAACATTAAAAAGTTATTTTCAAAACAGTTAAATCCAAGGCACATTAAACAGGTAGTATCAGTAGAGCAGCTGATTTTTTGCTAATTATTGGGCCTCGAAAATTTCAAATATTTTTAATTTATAGGTTTTTTCGAGCAAAGTTCAAACTGTCAGCGTATATCAATAAACTCAAAAATTTACTTGTGGAACGCATGTGTGTAACTCGAAGTGACTTCTAGTAGCTTGTGGAACAAACCTATCCTTACAAAAATTCTAAATTGTTAAAATCTATTTGGATGTGGAACCTTTTTCCATACAAACAAGCGATTGAATAGCAGTTTTTGGGACGTTCGCCCAACTCAGCAGTTCAACAGCTGATTATTGGGCCCTGCAAATGATGGATCAATGCGTCGAGAAACAAAACAAATTTACTAAGAAAGAAAGTGGCAGCAATTTTATTTTTTTCGAATTTAAATTTTTATTTTTTTTTTTTATTTATTTCACATGTCACGCTTTGATTTAGAAGAAAAAAATCATAACAGTTTTTGGCACTTTCGATACCAGAAGCAACAACAAAATACACGCAAACGTGGTTTTTGCTACTACTTGTTTAATATGCCTTGGTTAAATCTAAAAATAAAAACAAAATGAATAAAAAATACATAAAATAGTTTTCTAAAAATTAGATATCTATATGTAAGAAATTAAATAAATACATTTTTCTTTTTAAAACAATAAAATCTAACAATTAAAAGGAATTTAAATTAAAAAAGAAAAAACTTAGATTAAAAAGCCGCTGGCCTAGGACTCGAACTTCGCCTCTCTCTAATGGCCCATCAGTGCTCTTCTCACTCGGCTATTGCGACGTTTGAAGCAGCGCGAAAGAAACGATATATATCTCCATATGGAACATGCACAAGTGCTTTCTGTCAAAAGAGATGTTCATCATTAAATTTGGGATGGGAGAGTTTTTTGTAAGACTTTCGTGCCAGAATAAACAAAATCTATCAAACTAGAATACTATCTCCTAGCTTGACTGGTGTTTGGGATGGAATCTTATATGCTCACCTCTGTAGAAAGTATTAAGCCTATATTCTCTAATTTTAATTCAAGCTACACTTTTCAAGTCTTGGGTCCACATACATAGGTTATTTTGAGTAATATGATCTAGACGACACCACGCGCTAAGTTCTGCTGTGATACCCCCTACCCCTGATAAATTAGCTTCTGTGATCTTGATAAACTTCATACAATCATTTCTTTAAATTTCCACCACAAATCAGATTGTCAATATGAGGTGGGAAAAAATGTCAATCGCTCAAAGGATGCGGAGGAAGTGAACCTGATCAAAAAAGCACAAAGGAAAGCCATTGAAACGAAGGCGCAGAAGCATGAGGCAGATTCAAGTGTAAGTAGAGCATGCGAATTTGAACGCCTCTGCATACAAAAACGCAATATACATATGTACGTATGGGTGTACCCATGTGTGTACATAAGCACAAACATAAACGAAACCTTGTACCAACATCTGTATAAATATGAATGAATGCCTGCCACAGCCAGAGGGAAGCGTTGCACGTACACGTATCAGGCAGATGTGTAGGTCGCTCACAAAAGCATCCCTGGCTGTACTGTAATTAAATAATGAAAAAGTTTGCTCTCAGCAACCTTCTTATTCTTTTCTCGGAAATGAAAACTTGTTCTGGTTGAAATTTTGCGTTGTGCGTGATATGATTTATTACGTTCCTTTTCGAGCTGCCTTTTTGTTTTAGATGCTAGGTTAGTTTGCAGTGGTCGTCCCCGGTTGAACATTATAGAGGTTTTCTTTGTAAAACCACGTAAATTTTGGCCGACAAAAAGCCGTGAGGCAGTCACGAAGTTGCGAAGACGGCTAAGAAATATCTATACCCGAGAGTTCTTCAGTAACAAAGTTCGAAAAAGTCATAATGACCTTTCAGAATTCCCACCAAGAACAAGAGCTGGAACTTTGCGCAGCCCATCAAAATGGCTGCTTATCTGCTTTAAGTAGTTTATCTACCTACAACAGTCAGAAAGCTTATACGCGACGCTGATGGACCCATATATGTGAAGTGGCATCCGGTTTCCTTGAGCCTGATTTCAAACCATGCTTCGGTTGTTTTGCTTGAAATGTCAACAGCGTGAGGCACTTTAGTGAAAGTGGTCCGTAATCCATTACTAATATCTTCTATATATAGGACAACCGATCTGTTCCTCACTCTTTCCACTATATACCATGGTTGCTACGGCAGCTTTTTGTCAGGAACACTTAGGCTTAAGTACTTGACCCTATCAGAAAGCTAAAGGCGAATGCCTCAAATTGAGGGAAGAGCTGCGTTGGAGATCTTATATTTCCCAGTAACTAACACTAGTTCAGTTCTGCAATATTTGACGGCAAGGCCCTTATAAGCAGCCTATTTAGTAACCAACATAAAGTACCTTGGGTCAGATCGTTGATGGTGTACCCTTAATCATAAGTTTACTGACTACGACGCAGCGCAGAGGTGAGTGGACAACTACTTGTGGGGTGCCTCTGTCCACCCTGCCGCGGCGTTCTGTCATAGAGAAAGTTGGATATTACCCTTTTGAAATTTGCTTTTAACTCTTAGATCTTCTGGTAACTTAACTATAGCTTCCGATAACATCTTGTTAAAAGCCTCCCTCTATTTAAGCAGAGCTGCTACGCGAAGTCTTTATGAGTAAAAGGCTTCCGCCGTCCACTTAACAATTCCATACCGCGCCTTAGATAGACGTTCTCGAGGAAACCCGCTACTTATCTGCAGGTGTCTTCAGATAGACTGTCTGGCTTCAAGTCCTTAGGATATACACAATTTTTACGACTTTCCAAGTTCTGGGGATATACTCACCCCTCACGAAGTTTAGTTATATGGTGGTCAGCTACCTACGCAACATATCTACACTTCTCTATGCAGCTATGAAGATGGGGTGCCGTCCGGTTCTGGGACTTGAAGGGCTTGAATAAGTTTATCGTTCATGTTGGCGACGATTATCCAGCAGGTTGAAGAGGACAGTGGATATCTCGGGCCTTGTCCCGCAGGGGCTTCTCCAGGGGATTTAATACGAGGAAAAGTGACTCTTTACTGCCAGTTTCCGGTCTCTGCTGACTCATTACACGTTTTTTCTGAAGGTTTCACTTTTCCAATTACATAGTGTAGCCTAACAGAGCTCCCAGTCAGAAGACATCTGACTGCTTTGGGCACTAGTTATTAAAGACTCGTCTGCTATATGCTCTCAAATAAGAACCGTTCTACAGAGACATTTCCCTCTGACCTTAGAAAATCTTTGTGGCATAAACTCTCAAAAGCGCTGGATGTTAGTCTAATAAAGAAAAGAAGGCTGAATCATTGGGGTCATTGCATAACAAATTCTCCTAGCAATAAGCCGTTTTTCCATGTACGATGATAATATTTTATTTCTTTTCCTTCTTTAAGTTGCAAAGGTGTTAGCACAGATTTCCATTTGCAGTTAAAGGCACATACAGACGGTGATTATTGGAGGGCACATATGGTGTCTAATGAGATAATTTATTGCTGTTACAAGGTACATACATACTACTAATGTACACCTGCATACCTACATACTATTTGGGTAGACACAAAGGAGCACATAAAGTTACTTTAAGTGCTACCTTTACAGCGTTCAACACAAAGAAAAGTATACCACTGCGTAATTTTGGCCACGAAAAATAATAAAGGGTGCTTTTCCATAAATAACGTCCAAACGCAGACGGAATTAATGACTGCTGGCTTAGCTATCGCTTAGCGCTTATTTCTTTAAACTTTAAATCTTTGTTAATTTGCGTACGCATTATTCGATATATTTATTTGTATGTACGTGCTTAAAAAAGTACTTCGGTGTGTAGGTTTCTACATACATATGTACATACATTCCATTAATATACGTTAAGCAAAACGTGGCGTGACAGGTCGTATACGTGACTCATTCGCATCGGTTTGATAGCTGCATTTTGATTGTATTGTAAAAACACCTGATGGCCATTAGTGTTGCGCAAAAGTTGCAGAATGAAGCTTGGAGGGTAGATGTTGTTTTAAAGTTTATGCTCGTTTAACTTTTATATTTACCGGTGCAAAGCATGTAAACATTAATGTTAAGATATAAAAAAATAAGATTCTAAATAGATAGAGTGCAGAAGGCGAAAATTTCTGTAGAATGTCTGTAGTTACATGAACGATGTTTATAACAAAATTAAACAAAAAAAAAAACAAAAAAAAAAAATGTGGTCAGTTAGAACCTTTAAAAGCTTACATTTATTAAAATGCCTTTACATCTCCAAATCTTTAATGGCAATATTATTGGCATGTGTTAGCAATTTGATACCCTCAGAAACTAATTCGTAAACATAACTATATTTGGTGCGAAGAATAGGTTTCCGATTTCACGTAATTTAAAATATGCTTAGAATTATTATTTTCACAACGATGTATAAATTGGTCAATTCAAGTTAAATGACCGAGCGCGCTGAGAGGTAGAAAATAAGCTGTTTACGACTAGCTGGGAAGCAGACAGAAAATGGTGGAAACAAATGGAAAACTATGATTTCTATAGATTTTTGAAAGAGCTACCTGATGGTGACATTCGTAAAGGCCAATATGCAGCTCGCAAGAAAACGGTCAAGAAAAACTCGTCATTATTTCGTGTGTGTGTCCAAGGAATTTTGGCATCTGATACGTCACAGCCTGTTGCTTCACTCTTTCCTCAAGAAGTAATGGAACGGGCGTATATTTCTGTTGCAAAAATGGGTTGCCTTGTGCTCTTTTTTCACAAAAAAAACTTTAGAAAACTGCGTACAGCCTTAGGGAAAATTTACACAAGAATTTCTTAGCCATTTCTTGTATGTCATTTTATATGGAGTTTTTGCTTTTCTTGAGTGCTGCATACTGGCCTTAATCCTTATAGATTCGAAACTCTTTGAGAGGACAGGAAAATAGTGCAACTGCGGTATGTAGTTTCAAAATGAGTGCTGCTTTCTGCAAGCGTTATTTGTGTTTCTTTACGACAAATAGACGTCTTCTCCTTTCGTTTTTTCATCTTCTTCGGGTAGTCGGAACCTAAGTAACGCAAAATGAAATATTTAATTTGCCAAAAAGCTTTCTTCCTTAAAAGAGAAAAAAGGGAAAACCAAGGAAATAAGGAAAATATTTTCAACACTACACTGTGCCATTTCGTGTCAATAGATTTAAAAATGCATTCGACAGCCACACTTGCATACAAACATACTCAACTTTTCACTTTCGCCCATTCCACACACAGTCAACAAAACCGCCAACAACGAGCAGCAAACTATGCGCGACAGAGGGCAAATATCTATCAAGTGCAGCTGTTGCTCGTTTGTTCACTCGTTACTTTACTGTTATAGCGCAGCTGCAGTAAACAACAGTAAACGACTAGTGACGAGGCGGCGGCGCGGCGCATAGAGCCCGAATGACCCGCCAATGATTGCAATGTGCAAAGTGCCGAGTGCAATTGCAACTATATGCCAGAATAACAACTATTGCCAACAACAATGCGAATGCTGATTGCAATCTCAATGCCAATCCTGATGGTGTTGACAATGTTGTTAGTGCTGGCAATAGATTTTGATGGCATTGGCGATATTGTCAACGTTAACATGCACACGAAAACATGCATGCATATGTACATATGTATATGTATGTACATATCGCAGCCTAAATCAAAAACAGTCACAACTCCAAAAAATTTCAAATGATCAGGCGCGGCAAAAACCAGTAAGCAAAACAAAAAATTGCCTTAATAGTATTTTTTTCATTTTGCTCAAAGAAGATGGTGATGAAGAACAAATTTTGGCGGACGTTGGATAGATTTGTATATGGTCTGTGAACTGTTTTGCAGAAAAAAATGAATATTAAAAAATTTTGAGTTGTAACGGTTTTAGATTTAGGGTGCGATATAAAAATACATAGTATAAAGCATGCAACAATGTTTTTAGTCCACAAACGCTTTGAGTGTAGAAAAATCAACGCATCCAGCCACGCCTGCTTGATTGGTGCACAAAAAGTAGTGTATTTTTTGTGCAAAAAGTAGGTTTATACAAATAGCAAATGTCTGCATATGTATTTGCCAGAATGAGCTTAAAAATGATTACACCGTAAAACACATGTATATTTCACACATGTATGCGTATGTATATATATACATATATATATATATATATGAATTATTTGCATACCCTAGTTGGAAACCGACTCCTTAAGTCATGAAAGCCGCCTGTGTGCTGAGATTAACATTCGAAGGTATTATCGACGTGAGAGAATACCTATAGTCAGGGGGCTCTTAAGACTTCTTTATCCTTCGCAGTCAAGTCGTCTTTGATTTAGAAGTAAGTGTAAGGATAATAATATTCAAGTTGTTATGGGTACCAGCCCACATGGTAGTCGAGTGAAAATACGAGGCGGATAAGTTTGCCAGAATGGCCACTGCCGGGACCCCGATGGGACCTGAGCCCTTCCTTGCAGTAGGTCCCAACACCATAAAGGAAGTGCTCAGCAAGGAAAATACCAAGCAAAACGGAATTGAACTGTTGTAAAACCATGTGTCTACGTCAGGCAAAAATCTTCAGAGGAGGGTACAATCTGAGAATATACCATAGGTCTGCCTAAGAAGAAATTAAGGATAATTACAGGCATTTTGATGGGCAACTCTAGGCTAAAAGGTCACCTGTATAATTTACGGATCTAGTCTAGTGGCCTATGTGGCTTTTGTGATGCTGCCACAGAGACTCCATTACACCTCCTTCTGAAGTGTGAAGCCATTGGATGTAAGAGGGAGAGGAGCATAGGATAGTTATGGCCAGGAGAGGAGCACTTACACACTCTAGCCCCGGAATCTATTCTGAAATTTACAGAGTCTTTGGGGCCAGTTGAGATATTGTTATGAGCTGAGGGCACAAATGACCTACTGGCCGCGGTGCTTTAATCAATAATGGTTTTTTGGATCCCTAAAGAAACTACATAGCCCAGTTTTTAAAAAGTATTCTACCGTTGGATCTTAAAAACGAATTAATTTTTTTTTAAAGCCAAGACCCGACAGTCATAAATAATGCGTTCTGAAGTTTCATTATCGCCAATACAGTGTTGGCATTCTAACTCTCCGATAACACCTATTTGGGTCATATTAAATTGCAGTTGATTGAGATACCCAGAGAGTAGTTTGATGTCAGTTATGTTTAACTGAATAATGTCGAATCTAGTAAAAGGGTAGCCAAAGAGCTTCGCATTTTTTTTAGCCTACTAAAACCCCCAGCACTTACTGCTTTCACAATCTATCCACTACGTAATTATTTTTCTCGACTAGGGCAGTTAAGAATTCTTCTCGCGCCAAGGCCATGTCGTCAGTGATATCATTGCCTCCGATCCCACAGTGGCCTGGTATCAAACACAGTGTTACTGTGTTTTTCTCCTGCCAGAAATTGAAGCGAGTTAAAGCAGCCTTTAACAAGATAGGGATTCATCATCCTATTTGAAAGGGTCCAGATGACTGATTGGTTCAAGGTTTCATTTGGCACAGGTTAGGATTACTAAATTCAGCCTGGACACTGTGAAACATCTGCTCATGGAAGTTGCAAGTTTTGTACCGACTCCATAGATACCTATACCTGTTCTGTTTTCAATGCTTGAAGCGAATCGCCTGTGTATCAATAAACATATCCTGGACCAAGGGCAGGGAGACCATTTGCGATCTCTGCATTTATGGAATGGAAAATTCTGCTTATTTCCAATATTTTCTAGCTGAGTAAGTTAGTTCGTGTGCGTCCATATACACACATATGTATGTATGTAAACATATGCTTATACGTTTACGGATGCGAGCAAATGTCGATGGGGTGTGTCAGCGGATCGAATTTCAGTTGGCACTTTCCATAAACACTTCCACCGTGTCAACTGAATATTGAATTAAATGAAGTTAGCGGAAGCCATGTGTATATATGTTCATAGTATGTAAATATGTAAAAATGTATGCTTAATTGTGTATTTTAGTGTTTATGAGGTACATTGGTTGAGGCATGCAACTGTTGCATGTACCCATTGTTGGTACGTGCGGCAGAAAAGTCAACCTATAACTTGATTGACATGCTATAGCTGGATTTTGATTGGTTTGTAATATTTTTTTTAATAACTCTAAATTAGTGCTAAAATTCAAATAAGTCAACGAATTTCACGCAGGTTTAGTGAATGGTCGAGGAGAATGGAAAATTAAAAAAATATTCTCCCTAATTGGAAGTTGTAATATTTCCAAAATTAAGTTATTTTACTTGCATTTTACTTAATGAGTGGATTCTTTTTTACCATAAACCACATTAAGAGTGACTTATAGAATGTTGATTTTTGCATGATGAAAGCGGACTTTACTGCTCAATTGCCTACTCAGCCCAATTTAGCACTCCGTTGGATTTCAAGGTTGCCATTATTACTGGCGTTAATTCAGGTTCCTAAATAAACGAAGTCGTATACTTTTTGTTTCATTGCGAATAAATAGTAAATGAATTAATAGGTATTCTTTTGGGTAGGCATTATGGCTTGCATATTATGAGGACTGAACTAGCACTTGAAGTCTCTTCAACGTAATTGGTGGATACACCGATATACAAATGCAAATATCTATGTAAGTGGGCATCTGGGTATGAAAATACAATGAATAAAATCTTAAATTAATTTCTGCTTAATAAGTTACAACAATGACATTGAAAGTAAAATTTTGCAAAACAAATGTTGTGGCAAAGTTATTACTCATGAAATATTATACATACATACATATTTATGCACATCGATATGAGTACGACTGTGCACAATTTCCTTCGTCTTNTAAACCACATTAAGAGTGACTTATAGAATGTTGATTTTTGCATGATGAAAGCGGACTTTACTGCTCAATTGCCTACTCAGCCCAATTTAGCACTCCGTTGGATTTCAAGGTTGCCATTATTACTGGCGTTAATTCAGGTTCCTAAATAAACGAAGTCGTATACTTTTTGTTTCATTGCGAATAAATAGTAAATGAATTAATAGGTATTCTTTTGGGTAGGCATTATGGCTTGCATATTATGAGGACTGAACTAGCACTTGAAGTCTCTTCAACGTAATTCGGTGGATACACCGATATACAAATGCAAATATCTATATAACTGGGCATCTGGGTATGAAAATACAATGAATAAAATCTTAAATTAATTTCTGCTTAATAATTTACAACAATGACATTGAAAGTAAAATTTTGCAAAACAAATGTGGCAAAATTATTACTCATGAAATATTATACATACATACATATATATGCACATCGATATGAGTACGACTGTGCACAATTTCCTTCGTCTGCTCTTAGTCAGGTCAAGGTCGCTGTTTATTGAAAAAACTTGAAAAACATTGCAAGTTGACGCACAAGAAAACAATTTTACTTTAATTGACAGGAAAATGAAGTGAGTGTAACAAAGGAAGAAGTCAATTTACAACTAAATTATAGATTGTTGCAGTCTGTTGCTTGCGGCTTTGTCGTCAACATTTTATTACATACATAAGTCAATTAGCTTTAGCAAGTAAGCTGAATTGAAAATGCGATTTCATATTACTAAAACTAGTTCAAATATTGTAATTATAAAAGAAAGCTTGGAAATATATGTACGTACGTAAGTATCTACATATAAATAAGTGCTAAGCAATTTTTATTAGCAATTCACAGTTGCAGTCAAATATTGTGTTTGAAAAGATCGTATAGTATGCATTGTATTTTGACCCTTTTCGATGAAAGGATTGCGTGCACTTTATGATACTTACGTTTTACGAAACGTACGTTTTATGTCAAGTCCTATATTTGCACATTGCGGTATTTGTTCTAAAAATATTTTTGTTTTTTAGATTTTGAAAGCTTATTATTTATTTTTTGAAACGCACAAGATTTAAAAATTATCCTATCGAGTATTTTGGCTTGTTTGGTTTATTTGTATAGTGTCTGATATTGGTGCTAATAATTTTATAATATTTTATACTTTTTATAATTTTCTGGAATTATGGGAAAGATATATTTTTGTACAAGAATTCAATGTGCAGTTGGTGTATCACAATAACGAATGTCAATGAAACTTTTTTTGAAACCTATAATAAACGTTCACAAATTTTATCCAACTTCTTCCTAATTTTTTCTAAAATATAATAAAACCAAATAAACATTAAACCGCCCCCTAAAGAAAAATCCTCCAGTTTAACAAATTTTTGGCGAGCTTTAATTTACTGACCTTAGGGTGATACGTTAGGGTAGCAGGAACTGAGATCTGGTGGGTAAGTAGTACTAAGTACTAGAACGGGGTAATTGAGGTCAATGAATTTTGCTACAAAACAAAAACTATCTTCGATCATACTTTAAGATCCGACAGTAAATGCCAAAGATACCAAGAAACAAAGTAAAATCGCGTCCTCAGCGGGCGACCAATCAAAATTAATTGGAAATTGCCTTCAAATTGAAATATTTTCTGGGCAGAAGTTTGATGAGTTTTGGAAAGCTTTAATTACGTAACATTAAGGTCAAAAACATCGTTACATCACTCTTGAAGATCTGATTGTAAAAACCGAAGGTGTGATAAAAAATGTAGAAGGCGGCCCGTGCCAAAAAAAAGTTCCAAAGTGCCTTGAAAAAATGTTTTTACTTGAAGGTTATGGCGACATTTTTTTATACTGGTACGATCTAGGACGCGTGTTATATGAATTGCCCTTTTGTTATTGCTATTGGTGGAGAGAAATTATGTCGGAAATTTTCTATGGAGTGCAAAGGATGTGTAAATAAGTGTTAAACGCACAACAACAATAAGAAGAATTACTACAACTAAATTGGCAACTATAAGTATACATCGCCACACAATGTAATGTGAAAGCCGTCGATGGCTTAAGGACATAAGTATGTATGGATATTAACAATACTACAAACAAGGAAGGAACAATAAAAGCATCATCAACAATTGCTAAAACAATAATAATTTACTTAAGCAGAAGGCAATATATATTAACGCTAGGGGTGGTGAAGGAGATAATGTCTACCAAAGGCAAACAAAAACAACAGAGTATAATAGGCAATGCTGATGCTGGCCGTCAAACAAGTACTTTAGTACTTTAGCCAGCCATTATGGGCAAAACCACTTGAGGCCTAAGTGCAGGCTGAGTAGCTTTGGAAGGGAGCGTAAGAGCATTTGGGAGGATGCTTGGCACAGTTTGTAGTCCATCAGCTAAAGAAAAGACGAATAAATGACATTTTAATACTACGACGGCAATACTGCTATTGAAGCAATGTAGATGCAAATATTATTGTTAATGAATATAGCGCAAATATTTTGCTTCGCTCAGGGTATAAAGTGATACCAGCAAGTCGCACGCGCCACAGCAAATATTTATGAAATCGGATGTGAAGTGTCTGAAATTAAAAATCTTCAAATGTCTACGTAATTCAGATATAATGGAGATAGTTGTTAAATTTATAACTGGCACTACAACAACTTGCCGGCTTGTTCCACCAGTTATTCACACAATTAAGTGCGTTTGCTCTCAGTGGGTGTCGAATCGAAAGCTATTTTCACCGGAACATCATAAGTTAAGCGCACTGCATGCCCCAGCGAGTGGAACTGTTGTATTTTTATGCTATTTACTATCTCTACTTGCAAAAAAATTTACAAATATGAACTCTACCCTGAAGTCTAATGGCGACTGGATGTCATCTAGTAGCGCAAAGCTGGCTACCCTTATGAGCACTCACTTTTCAGGATGTTCTGGCGACACGTCCAATAGTTGGCCCGGTCTTAAGACCTATCCCTCCTTATGGAACTCCATAAAGGATATCGTAACTTAAGGCAGCGTGGAATTTGCTATAATGTCCTTTCAACCTTACACATCTCCGGCAATTTATGGAATCTTTCTTGCCCAATTATAAACACCTTAGGACATACTGTGGCCTCTGCTCTCTCAGACCTTTCCCGGGCTGCCTAGCTCTAACTCATACCCCACATGAATGGTTGAAGGCAAAGATGGTCTTTCTATCAAAGTCAACAGATTCCAGGCCCGTATACCGCACTTTATTCCTTCTAAAAACTCAAGAGAGCTTAAGGCCATACCTTTAAGTGTAAATATACTTGTGGTCAAGTCAAAGCGAATGCTAACGACGCAGCAATCTTAATAAGGGATAAACCTGTGCAAATTCTAAGCGAGTTTCTAAAAAATGAACACAGCTTCGATTCTACCAAGACCGAATTACTACTCTTTACGAGGAAAGAAAAAATTCCACTTTTTAAACCACCTTCTGTAAATGCGACAGAAGAACTCCCCAGTAAAGGAGTTACCATCCTGTACGCTTGTAAGATGGCGAAAAAGCCATGGAAAGACCTCAGTTTGGACATGCGCAGGTCCTGAAAAAAATTTCTGAATAATCTGTGAAAACTGCTTGGATAATACACGCTCTCAGACCCTAGATCCACTGAGTTTCAACTTGGCGAGAATGATGAGGCTTCATAAGTTGAAGGGTAAGTCGAGAAAACTTCTTAGCGCGGCCCTCAAAACTAATTTTGAGAAGTACTGGGAACGCTATCGCTACACGCAAAGAGAGTATAATCAGATAATTCGCCCTGCGCATCTTTTAAAGAATACTGCAGCGAGATTGAAACCTTGGGTCAAACGGTTAGGCTGCGAAGAGCTCTGATGAAGGCCCAAAACTCAAAGCTGGCTCTTTAACGGACACTGGTTTACTGCCAAGCCTGTGGCGAATGAAAATGCCGCTATTGAGTCTTTTGACAGTTTTAAGTCGCCCGGTCCATAAAGCAAAAGGCGTTTGAAAAAGCTTAAAGTTGTACATATTTCTGAAAAATTATATTCCTTTAAAATTATGTTTAAAAAAAATCTGCCTTATCGCGAGTTTCACCTGAAATGAAATGAATGAATTTTTATTCATCCGAAAATTTGTCATCCGCCCATAGTAAAACCATGGAAACCAAGAGTGAAAAGTGAATCGGTTCGGGGAAAACGAAACTCATGATAAGCCTGAATATCACAATATTAGTATCAAACAAAAAGTGTGTGAACAATCTTAAGTGATGCCACTATTTTAAGTAGTGTTGCTGCCACCTATTTCAAACTAAGATGAAGTGAAAAACGTGCTAGGTACACTACGGATATGCTTATAAAATATTAAAAAAAAAATTTTAATTCACACCTGTTCTTGGATAGGGCTGCCACTTAGGGTTGCTCTAAAAATGTATGTAAATTTATATCTACATATGTTGAGTAAAATATTATAATATGGGTATCCAAGAAAAGTGACTGCAAGAAGCTTCAACCGGGCCATAATTTTGGACAGGGTTGAAACCTATCTAAAAATTAAAATGGAATTAAACATGCAAGTGCTCTGAGTTTCTATTTTATATAATTCCCTTATACGGTATTTATGTAAAATTTCCATTATTACTATACAACAGCACCACGGAAATGCCTAGGCATGTTTACTTGTATACGTACATAGAAAAAACAAACACCTGTATGCGCAAAACATCAATCAACAACAATATCAGTAACATTACAGTATCAATGCATAATTTATCTTTGGCAAATTGGCAATTATCACACAGCCCACGCAAATTATTATTGATATTTTAACGCGATACTGTAGCGTTGTGATTACATAACATTCAAACAATTATAATATGTAATCACTCAGGTGCATTGAGTGGCGGTACATACATATGTATATGGGTAAATCGCTGGAACCGTGCGATTCAACGTTGAAAAAATTGAATTTTTTAAATTGAATGCACAAAAATAAACCAAACATCAAATGGTTTGAACTTCATCGAGGAAACAATAAATTCTGGTATGACCCATTTTCCTTAAATGCCTAAAAAGTTATTAATAAAAAAACGGTAATTTTCCAAAATTCAAACTTAGCCACTTTTCTAGAGGGTGTGGTTTTTGTCCGATTTCAAAAATTTTCTAGACGGTGTCGTTTTAGTCTGTCAGTGTGCCATCAAAAATGGGACATTTTGAAGCCATTCACGCAAAGACATATCCAGACTATATTTGTTATAAATATTTTTTTATATTTCTAAAGGCACGTACCTGCAGAAGGCCTTATCTTATGCTCTTGTATGTAAGTAACATGTAAATAAAGAAATAAGAACAGTTAAGGAATTGGTGAAAATGCAAAATGGATAAGTACTTAAAATAACAAATTTTTGATTATTACGACTGACAGATTTCAAATCGTTACAATTTATTTCGAATGAGGAGCACGCCCTTTCTCAAACCCTAATACATTTTCCAATATTACGAATACTAAATACATATTTGCCATGATTTTTGAATGGCTCCGTTTTGCGCTAGAATCGAAAATGATATATCAAAATTGTTATTTTAATGACTTTGATTGTTTACTAAAATTAAAATGACATTGAAATTAAAAAAAATTAAATAAAATACAAGAACTTGCCAAGTGTTCTTATAAAAGTTGCATAGATTTTTTTCTTATTACATTAACTGAGCAATTTCTGTATATATATACATACATAGGGTTCTCGGAACTAGGGCTCTAACGATTTTGATGATATTTTTTGCACAGGTAATGTTTTGGATTTTAAGGTTATCTGAATAGGCATTATCTTCAAGAGGACTCGTATAAGGTTGCCACCTATTCCAAGTTATTTACAAATTAATTAAAATATCATAATATGGACATCAAATGGAAGGTATTTTAAAGATTCCTAATTCAAAAATATATTTAATAGGGCTGCCACTTATTTTGACTCACATTTTTATTTAATTTTTTGTTTAGAAAGAAAAAAACTAAAATAATACTATTTATGGGTACCAAGAGAAGGTGCTTAAACAATGCTTTAACTAAATAAATTAATAAAATGTGTAGGGTTGCCACTTATTTTGGATTCATCACAATTTATCTAAAACATCGAAATATGGATATCAAATGAAAGGTATTGTTGAGAACTTTGGTCAGAAAATATTTTCAATCACGGTTGTTAATTCAATCTGCATTTTTTGTATGTATACTCACAAGATATGTACTATTAATTCCAGCGTATTTCGGAATAGGGTTGCCACCTAAATTCTAGAGGAAGAAATTTACTTAAAAGATATCAAAATCCTAATTATTTTTTATTTCCAAAACATTTTTTTAAAGCTATCCAAATGACACGTATTTGATATCCAAACCTTGAAAACTTTAAAAAGTATATGCACTCCGGGCAAACCTCGGTCAACCTGGTACTAAAAAGTAAGATTACATTTATAAAATTAAATTAAACGTGAGTTACTCAAAAGAATACTGTTCCGGAGATTTGCCCATAAATACATATAGATGTAGGTGTAAGCGCATTGTGTTCCGCATATAAACGTAAAAAATAAATGCAATAAATAGCGAAAATAGCATTTTGATAAACGCAATAGCGAAGGAGCGAGGCCATGGTTTTGCTAACACCAGCTATTCCTGGATGTGAAGGTTAACAGATCGGCAATGTTTTGTAGATAGAAAATTTGAAGCTACATATTTAAAATAAATACTGTTAATAATATGACAAATGTTTTATACTGAAACCATGAATGCTTTATACTGAAATTAGGAACTGAAAGCTTGCAGCTGCATGCCGAAGGACGCCGTTGTATAAATATTTTTTTTTTGCGTGTTAAGTAATATGAATGTCCTTCACTGCTTATAACCGCCAGTATGCCACTTAGAGGCTTACAGGCGCAATTTTGTAGCTCAAAATGAAATCGTAACATATGGCAACGCATCATTTACGTCTGATAGTTACTTATGCATGTATGTATAGAAGTATGTAATTCGCTATTTGCAGTTGTTGACACAAGTGATTTCATTTCAACGCATTTGCACTTTTAACCGCATATTTGCGCGCCAACATTCATTTGTGATTTCTGCAAATCCGTAAGCAAGTGTATACATACATACATACATATGCATGTGTGCGTGCGTGCGTGCTCATGTTTGCTTATGTAATTGCGCGTGCATTGCGTAAGTAATCAACTGCATTGTTCGCATATTGTAATTTGCGTATTACTTCATATGTAATTATCGACGTGAAGGGTGTGCATTTTGCATATGTTTGGCTTATTTATTAACACTTTATTTTTTATATACTAGTACATATGTATATGTAACATTTTTATTTTATTTTTGCGGTTTTGTGCACAGCGTGTTGTTCAGTGTAAATTGAGGGAAATTGCACTGATTTCATTATTTTCCATCGTAGTTTTAATTAGATTTTTTTTTTCGTTCACATTCGCAAAATATGGGTGTATTGGTTAGCAGTGCGCACTACTATGTCGCAGAGTCTGGGTTCAAGCCCAGTCTCCGACCAACACCAAAAATAAAATATAAAAAAGTTTTTTCGAATAGTGTTTCTAAGGAAACACAACTTCTCACAAAAATAAAATCGCCCTTCGTAATCCGCGTAAAATTGAAGGTCCCCACCCCTTTTGCATGACATCAGGCGCACGCCACAAATCAGAGTAGAAGCTCGGCCAAACAATAACTATTTGTGTAAGCGCATATCTATCTTTGTTATTATTATTGTTATTATGGATGCAAATGGGAAACGAAATAATTATAAAAAATCGAAAAAAAAAATATTTTAAGTGATTTGAAACTTGAAGGTACTTCATTCAACTACATAGAATTCAAGGGCTGCAAAACTGCATACTTGGAAACTTTCTACAAAATCTAATTAAAAGAGCTCGAAATTTTTACGAAATGTTGTTGAGTTTTTTTTTGCATATTGCAAAAAGTTTGAAACTTGGATTTTTAAGGGATTCATTGCGAACAAGAGTTTTATAAAATAACAACCAAAATTAGATAACAAAAAAAAAAAAAACAATATGATAAAACTTGTCAAAATATGGTTCGGCTGTAATTTGTTTGACCACTGTATATATGTGCATATGTATTTGTTCCCATTATATTTAATTCACATGCATATATGTATGTGTATGTACGCTACATTTACTATATATGCGCTTGAATTGTCCAAGTGGTTCGTAATTGAATTGTGAGCTCAAAACGATGCCAATAAATAGTATAGAATAAAATCCAAATTTGTACCAAGCACGCAACATAATGGGATTTTGGCGGAAAATGTAAGTTTTGTGAAAATACAGTTCTTACATTTGGATGGTTTAGCCTTATAAAGCAATACTTGAGTAAGAAAAATTAATTATATCTTTTTACAAGTGTGGCAATTTTATACAAAATAAGAGTAACCGAAATCAGAAGAATTTTATTCAACTAAAACTTATGCAGATTTTTATTCAACGGAGCAATGTGTTTTACCAATAACTTTTGTTTTAATGGCCTTTAGTGTAGATCTATATGAAATTATAGCATTTACTTGTGAAAATAGAGGAAAACTTAGTGCGATCGACGAAATATTTTAATAAATACATATAAGGAAACAAATGCTATACTTTAAGAATGTACACTTTGACACTTTTCATGTGCAAAGACTTTGTTCCGTCGGTCTTCCTCCGTCTTCTCTCTGGCTATAGAAAAATTAAAGATTGGATTTCGATTAAAACAAAAAAAATTGGCTCGTATTTGCGACTTTTGACGTAAACTATAATATACTAATGATGACATTTTCAAGGCGTTTTTGAAGTTTAGTTTGCATGAGAGGTATGTTCGAGTTAAAATAATCTGATTACTGCCATTTTTTTTTGGATGTGCCGTTATAATATTATTACTATCATAATATGGATTTTAAAAGACATTATTGAGGTTAGGTATGCATTGGAGGTATGCTTCAAAATAAATCGATCACGCCACTTTTTCGTTTTATTCTTGATTTATGTCCATGAATGTTGCATACGGAAAATTGAGATTCTACGCCCACTTGTTTTAATTTTATACAAAACATCTATGGGACTGTACCACTGTGCCCCACGCGAAAAATGGCTGTGGAACTTTCGGTTCAAAAAATCACACAATGGGTACTTAGAGAACTTCAAAAAAGCACTAAATGTTATTCTACATACATATTACGCATTAAAATATACATGTATATGTGTGTACATATATGTAAAAATCAACCAACATATGACTTTAATCAAGCTATACTTTTAAAAATAGTTTCCTGTTGTAATTGATTGTGAAATCGTATGTGCATGTCTGATGGCAATAAACACTCTCATTCTCACCATTATTTGGAAATAAATATTAGTACTATGGGGATTGTTTTGACAAGTAAAAGAATTATTGCCTTTTTAATAATGCAAAGAGCAGTATATGCAGCCAACGCAGGCTGGTCAGAAAAAAAGCCAAAAAGGCGGCAGCAGAAAGCGCAAAGAAGAAAACATGCGAAAACACGCTAGAAAAAAATTGATATTAACTTCGTGGTGGAGCAAAACATTTCGGGAATTATAAAAGTATTATTTCGAGTAAGAAATTAGTTGGTAAAATATGTCCATCCATATACAAGGCCAGCTCAGTATTCCCTTGACCTAATAAATAGACGTGTGCAGCGTATGTCAGCAAAGGATTTCTATCGTTCGTACATTTTTATTGAAGTTTATTGTTTTCGCTTACTATGTTTCTTTATTATTTTCCACACGTCGCACACACATGATCCAATACATTCATATATTTTATGTACATACGTACAAAGTATATGCGCACATGTAGTAAATATATATGTACATATATGAAACTGTAAACAAGCTCACCAATTCTTTGCCGTGCCATTTCCAATAAAAACTTCATCCACATGTTGCGCTGCATACAAATTTGCTTTCAGTTTGCGATTACTCACACATACCCACAAGCTTGCAACTCGAACTAAATGTGACACTAATCAGCTGGGTCTGCAAAAATCGTATTAGGACTTTTATGTAATCATTTATTTTATGTATCAGTCTAATCAAACGATAATTGAAGGGCAGCTGCAGACATAAAATTAGATTGCATTTCATTAATTATTTTGCATAGGTACATATGAAAAGGTTACTCATACGACGTGGAGGTGGGTTAAAATGTATGGGCATTAATGGAGTAGGTAAGTAAGCATCAGTGCAGGGTTTCTTTCGCCACGCTGAAAGTGGCATAAACTACGTATGTATATGGCGAATGCGTGGACCAGAAACGAATGGCTACGTTGAATATCTCAGTAGGCGGGGAGAGAAAAGGGCAAAAATGAAGACAAGGATAATGATAGGTATGAGGATAAAGATGGAGATAAAGGCGAAGGTAAAACGCAGTCCACGGTGACAGCAAAGAGAAATATAAAAATACACACTATGATGAAGATGTATACCAAGATGAAAGCTAAGATGAAAATAGAGTTAAAAAGACGCTGATGAAGATGGAGAAAAATATGAAAGCGAAGATGGCGTTGAAGATGAAGAAAATATGAAGGTTAAGGTTAAGAAATTTTTAATTTATTGTTAGTCGTGAAAATAAACTTTGATTAAATAAATATTTTACATGGTGATACAGATCGAAATATGAGTTACGAAAAGCTATTACCGTTATCTATCTACCATGTGGCCGCTGTAGTGTATTGGTTAGAGGTGGGTACTACATTGGACCAGGGAGGTCGTAACAAGATCTGTAATTATCAAAAGTGTTTCCTTACAGCGGCCACTTCTCTGCAAGCAATGACAAATTCAGAGTATATTTTTGCATTACAAAAGCTTATATGAAAATCCTTTAGGCGTTCGAAGGTGGCGTTAAATTATGGGTCTCTCTATTTGTTTTACAACTTAAAGACGGATACCAAAAATTGGAAGATAAGCTCGGCCAAACACTTAGAAAAAGTGTAAGGTCAAATATATGATTATTTGTTCATCAGGAAGTTTGCGGAATCTCTGGTTAAGAGCCCTCCAGAAGACGATTTTTGCATTCCTAACAGAACATTCAAAAATAAAGGCCCTTGCTACTCTACCTAACAGTAATGCTGTCTGTAATGGTCATATAATCCACGTCTAATCCTCACTAAATTAAGTAGTAAGGATGACTAAACTAAGTGGTAAGGATTAGACAAATATTAGACGTAAGCCACTTAACAGTAGCAGGAGTTTTTATTGGTTGAATTTTGAATTGTCTCGTTATTGCAGAGGACCACAGTCATTATATTTTTATCCTATCAGAAAATCTAACAAATTTTTCTCTGAGCTCTCTAAGATCACGAAGAATTGGTCCCACGAAATTTGGGGTATTTTTTCCTAGTATGTGGAGCACTAACTTTGGAACTGCTGTATAAATAGCCATGTGGTCAATGGTCCACCGTACCACTAGTACTCCTACGAGAAGCTGTTCGTCGTGGGGGTCTTAGACAACTTCGTATTCTACGCTTATACACTTGAAAATCTAATTAAACCTCAGATACCTTTTCCGCATACTCGTCTGCCTCTAAATTTTCCAGAATACCACTGTGCAGGGATTTTGGCGTGCAGCTTCACTGCTAACTATGAAGCTAGTTAGGATGGCGCTTGGTCGATAATGCTTATGCCATCTCTGGTTTTATTTTGGCAGAAAATCATTTTGGCATACCCATTCATCCATTCTGCTCGTCTTTTCATTATTCGATTTAGATGCACAAATTTTTGCCAGACATAGCTTGTAATGATTAGAAACGGTTTCAGTGACTCATTTTCGGTACCCGAGCGGCATTTTTCAATTCCCAAAAAGGTACTTCTTGACAATTTGCACATACGAATTATTATAATTTGAAAATATGTAACTAACGGTACTCTTAAAAATACATGTGCTTAAATACGAAGCCTTTGAACAGTAGCATTACCACCATTTACATAACCATAACATTACCATTACCATTGACATTACTATTACCTACTCGATTACCAATGCAATTACAGTTGCTATTACCGGTACCCCTTACCTTTTCAGTACCACAAAAATTGCTATAATAATTAACATTACAAATGCCAGTACCATTATTATTACTACTACGATTACCATTATCGTCACCAGCATTAGCGCAATTACATTTATCATTACTATTACTATTATCATTTACATAACCATTTCCATTACCACTACGATTACCATTACCATTATAATTACCCTTAAAATTCATCATCATTACAACCACTATCATTACTATTATCATTACAATTACATATTTCTAATTTGATTCCTTCGTTATTCATTAACCCACAAATTGCGTAATAAGCATTGCTTGTAAACAACAAATTGTTGGTACATAGTTTTGGCAAAAAAAAAGAAGTAAATATGAATTAATTAACCTTGAACTTGCTTCTGTGATTTAATAACATGATAATTTGCACGGCAAAATATACATACATTCCTCAATGACATGTATGTACATACATACATATGCACGTACATGTAAGTCTTGAAAACTTGCCGCTTACTGTTCGTATTTTATGTATTTGTACGTGCCAGTCACGATTTCACTGAATATCCTTTTGTGCATACACGCGTATGTTTATAAGTAGGGGCATATGATTTTAATGAAGCTGTGCTAAGCTGTGTTATTTTCTGTATCCCTCGATATTAAATTCTACTACGAACCCCGGAACATTACGACGGAAGAAAACGAAGGCAATGTCATTAAAAGACAACATTTAATTTGGAAAAGGAAACTAAACTGTCTGTTTTCCAAATTTTACTCTTCCTTCTTTCTTTGAAGTCAAGAAAGTCTACGAAATTTCCTACCAAATACATACTTATTTTATTTGCGAATTATATGTGTGTACATATGTATATACATTTCAAGAATATATTTATGTACCTCAGTGCAAATGCTTTAGAGGTTACGTGCACGTTAAGCGTTGACATTTTAATGCAATCGGCTTTGCCCAAGCACTAAATTATTATATTGCATTATTAATTACGTAGTACGATGAAGACAAGTAGATCCGACTATTTATTCAATTCCTAAATAGCAGTGCGAAACTGAAGGAGCTAGTGTTGTATGAATACGAGTAGAAGTAGGAAAAAGAAGTGAAATGGAATTTCGGTCGTTGTAGTTTTCGTTGGCATTTGTGTTTTTACATTCTTTGCCTTCGAAGTCTAGGTCAGGTTAAATTGAAAAAAAAATAGAAAAAAATGCCTCGCTGCATTTAGGCTAGTAATAGACAAGATGAAATCAAGGAAACAGTTAGCTGACACTATGAACTCTTTCAAGATTTTTTGAGCCTGGCGCTGAACCCTTAGTGAGGATTACCAAAAGCGGTTTGCCAAGCATAACTTAGGAGACCCGGGTAGGTCTGGTTACTATTTTTTTTCCAATGCAATGTCTCAATGTCCAGACCAGTGATGGACAAAATTGTATTAACTAAGTATTAAGTACCAATTACAAAATTGTCGAGGTGTTTATGATGTGGTAAATACCAAAGAACTATTTACTGAAGTAATTTGGTTGTTACTAAATACCGAGTAGGCTAGTATTTACTTACTTTCACAGAACTAAAAACATAGTCCAAAAGTGTTAAGATAGTTTCACCTATCGAAACACCGCGTACAGAAGTACTTTGAGACTTTGGCGTCATCATTATTTGTATTTAGCAAATACTGGATACAAATGTACTTATTTAGTACTTATGACTGGACTAAATATGTTCAGAGCAAAATAGAATACTTCGCGATTTTCGAGATTATTTCGATATTTTCAAGACAACTTCGGGATGTTTAGGATTTTCGAGATTATAACCAGATTTTGGAGACTATTTCCGTATTTTCTGGGCTAGTTTGGTATTTTTGGGACTATGTAAGGATTTTCGGTATTCTAGAGACTATTTCAGGATTTTCGAGACTAATACGAGATTTTTAAGATTTACGGGATTGGCGAGACTATTTCTGGACTCTCGAACTACTACAAGATTTTCGAGACTAATTCGGGATTTTTAGGGCTTTCTTGACTATATATTGATAAATATGTCGATAAATAAATCAGTAGTATATTGATATAAATATCTAAAAAATATCGATAAATATATAAATATATAATGAATAAGTCCCGAGAATCCCGAAATGGTTCCTATTGGTAGAAATATGTGTAATAATATCGATAACACTATCAATAAATATATCAAGAACAATATGGATAAAAATATCGATAAATATATCAAAAATAATATCGATAAATGTATCCCATATATAAGTTAATTGATATCAAGGTCGATAAATGCAACGAAAATTCGGAAATAGTCGCGAATATAACAAAATAGTCCCAAGAATCCCGAAAAAGTCTTGAAAATACTTTTTTAATCGCGAGAATCTCTAAAATAGCGAAAGAGTTCCCAAATTGAGGCGGTGAGAACGGTTGTGATGAGTAAATAGATAATATAGGTTTAAAGAATCAAAAAAAGTATTGATCAGCGGATCTTACTCAGATTCTGCGAAGAAAACACCATATGACCACGGGAAGGAGACTCCTTTTGCTGAATACCTCGTGATACTACTTTTCACGGATGGCGCCAAAAATCACTTGCAGTTTAGGTTTGAGAATACTTTATAGTGATCTTCTAAACGATTTTTCTATAGGGAATTCAGAATATATAAGTGCTTTACAGGCAGAGGTGTTTGCTGCCGGCGGTTCAAGTAAAATATCCTTGCCTGCAGAAGGACAGAGCATAAAAAGGCGTGGTGTTTGGTTGATCGATGCTCTGTAATGACACCACTCTAGTGAAATATTTTATACAGAAACTTATGGCTTTAGCCTGTAGTAGTGGTGTTGTACTGGGTTCCAGGGAATCGCAGCATGCGTTACAATGTAATGGCGTCGGTTTCTATATACAGCCGAAGGGGTTATTTCCGCCATGAAAAATCTTCCCTTTTGTACGCGTGGAATATTTTCTTATTTAAATAACTACGTAATATAAATACAGTGACTCAAACAATAATTTTTTAAATATTCGTAATGGTTTTCGAGCTAAATTTGTTTGTTGTTATTTTTCTATAAAAATACCGTTCAAGTTTAAACCAAACCATATAAATCACAGTTTCAAACTTTATGCAAAATTTAGGAAATATCAAAAAATTTTCATCAAAATTTCCACCTTTTAATCTGAATATTTAGAACATTTTTAAAGCACATGCAATTCTATTCTAATGAAGTGGAAGTTTCAACTGGCTAAAAAATCGTGTCGATATTTGAGATTTTTTTTGTGAAGGCAACTAAGCAAAAAAACTAAAAAAAAAACAACGCCAGCGTTTGCAAATTGCACTTGCTATATAAACAAAAAACCGGAAAAAGTTTTCTCAAAAAGAAAAATTCTCAAAAATACACGCGATCTTTTAGCCAGTTGAAACTTGCACTTCATTGCACTAGAATTCTCTGGGCTACAAAACAATTTTAAATATTCAGAGTAAAAAGTTGATGTTTTGATGAAAATTTGTTGAATTTTCCTAAATTTTGTATAAGGTTTCAATCTGTGATTTATGTAAAAAAAATTTGGCTCGAAAAATGTTACGAATATTTAAAGAAAAAACAGCACGTGATCTATTGTTTGAGTCACTGTATGTGTCTACGTATTTTCGAATAAATTGAAAATAGTTCAACTAATAAAAATAAGCATAAATCTTAGCTTTGAAAAACAATTTATTTGTGAAACTGCCAAACAGTTTATGTGTAAGGATAGAATGCAAATTTGAAATGAACTACGAAAAATCTAGAAATATGCAAAGCTGTATCCTCATTCTCCTCATCCTTATATGCGCCGCCTTGGCGTATACGTAACATAAATATTTGCATTTATATTCAAATAATATTGCAATGTTACATACACAACCGTATATATGTAAATATTGATGTTATAACATTTGCCTTTTCCATATACGAAAATTGATTGTATCAATAATTAAATTACATATTCTAACAACACATAGAACAGCAATCATAAATATGAAAGTACAAATACATACACACATACATGCTTAACATATCCTGTTCATACTTTTGACGAATGATTCCATCGCATGTTTTCGTTACGTGCTCAAAGTTTAAAGAGGTTTTGTGTTGGTTTTTATTTTTATTTTTGAAATCAGCCACGCATAAGCATATGCAATTTTTCACTAGCTCAAATATGTTTTAGCAAAAATAACAAATGATTTGTTTCGTTTTTATGTTGATGTGTATGAGAAAGATAAATATGGCCGCGTGTGAATTTATGACGAATGATTCAGTGAAAGAAAAATACAAATTACTGCTACCTGGATAATGCAACAGTTGAATTACACTTAGTTAAGGTGGAAAGGTTATGTTTCGAAGAGTGATAAATATAATAAATGATGAAAAATAGGCAAACGAAGTAAAAAGCATGTGCGTACAAATAAACGAGTGATGAGGATGCATACTTTTGTGACAGAGAAAGATATTAACATTATGATTTTGATACATCTTACAATGTATTTCAAAAAATCTATATGCCGTTCGGGGGCGGGGTAAAACTGTAGGTTACTTCACTTGTGTAAGAAACATCAAGACGCACATCACCATTTGGATGGCCAAAGTACCCTCTTTAAGACAGTTTTTATAATAAAACTTTCTTTAACATTTAAAAATATTTTCCAAACAAAACTTTTTCAGAAATCTTTCAATTAATGCCTTTATTTTAGTAAGTACTTTATTCTATGTAAAAATGATTTGAATTTTAATAAGGTGGCAGTCATTTTCAAAATATTTTGAGAGTAAAGCTTTCGTTTTCGACCCGTATTGTAACATTTTGATTTAAATTGTTTAAATATTAAATAGGAGACAATCCTACTAAAAATGTTTTTGTTCTCTGTTTTTTGTTATTTATGGCCTTATAACAGTTATCAACAATTTTATTGAGCTTGAAGACGTTCTTAAATTTTTTTTAATCTGTGCACAATTTTGTTGAAATTGAATTATTATTTAAAATAAAATTTATTTTGCAAGCCACCTCCCTTTGAGAAATGGGTTGATCCAAAAGTAAGTGCAATAAACATACTTCTACAATCACTCACACACCTTCACGTTTATAACATAAGTAGTAGGCTTTTATTTTAAGCATACCAATTAAATTGATTCTAAATTTCTACGCTGGTGGCAACACTTGTCAAAAATATTATCGAAATATATAGAGATTTCTTAAAACCTCTCCCGTGTACTGCCCATATTAGGATATTTTATTTAACTTGATAATTGAAGCGATTTTGAATTTCTAATCAGGTGGCAGCCCCCTTTAAAAAATATTTTTGAAATACTTATCTCGTTTAATACCCATATCAAAATATTTCGTTTAACTTGTTAATTAAGCTGATTGAAACTTTTTGAGCAGATGGCAACCTTCTTAAAGAATATATTCGCAAAATACTGTTTTTGGACTATTTGTGTTTGCAGCCATACTTCATATTTTATTTAACTAAGTAAATAATCGGTGTTCAAATTTTAACAAGGGGCAATCTTTTTAAAAAATACTTAGAAAATAATTCGCTTTGACAGCCACATTGTTGTCATAGTTTATTTAACCTAACAATTAGTTGACTTTTAGTTTTGAAAAATGTAGCAGCTCTCTTTTAAATATCCTGTATAAGTGGCATCAAGACATATTTTTTTACCTAGCTAATGAAACGAATTTCTACTTTTTGAAAAGGTGGCAATCTTCTTAAATAATGCTTTCTTAAAAAATCCTTCCTGAACCGATTGCTTTTACAGGCAATTCGCATTTTTTTTTGTGTTTGATTGACCTTAACTTTTGAAAAAGCTATCCTATATGCACATAACCTTTGATCTAGAATTTTTCTGGAAATCAGTCTAGGCAACCTTTCTCTGATCTAAATAAAAAGCGATTTGTATATATATGTATGTACCTCAGGGTACATACATGGGTAGGAAAAATATGTTTCACGCTGTCAATAAAATATGAACCCCATAAACCTGCGCTGCATAGCTCTGCATACGGCCAGGTAAAGGTACCATCCCAAAAGACCTCTCCATGCAAAGGTGATACAATTTGTGTGATACAATATGAAACACAGCTTATCATGAAAATGCAATCGCTGTTCGGAGTCGGCGGAAAACAAATGCGCTCGGATATAAAATAATTTTCATTGTGATTCTAACTCCGTATTTCTGTACATTCGCTTATGATGCAAGTAATAACTTATTTCAAGATCAACGATTTTCTTTGCGAACAAAGGAGGGTGTACTCTCTAATTATTTTTTATTTATTTACGTTTAAGGAAGCAATCCAAAATAAAGTAAATTGCCAAAAGTTCCAAATAAGTTCTCTGCGGAATCAAATATTCTTTTGCTAAGTTTTATTCTATCTCTTTTCTATTATTCTTTAAGCTCCGTTTTAAACTTGTTTTTGCTTGCAGTACACTTTGACATTTTTCTGAAATTTAATTTGTTCACCTGAGGCGCATTTATACTTATTTTATTGCCGTTGGCGCTCCGATTTGTGCGGTGCTGAGTTTCTTTTTACTATTTCCTTTGTAATGCGCAGCAGATAAAGTTTTATGAAAAATTACTCAGAAACTTTTGCGTGATTGAACAATATGTAGTACCCGTATACACCAATAAGCGAAAGTGTATTGTGGAAATTGCGGAAATTCAAAGTTGGTGCTAAAGTTTTCAAATATAAAGAAAGTGGAATTGATTATATTAAAAAAGCAGCCATTGACTAATAATTTCTTAACGCAACATAAAAAATAAAGGACAGAAGGAAGGAAATTCTTACTAAATACATAAATGCATATCCATGTATTGTACATATTGATCTATGTGTGGGTGTTAGGAGTATATTTTTTAGTTTAATTGAAATATAAAAAATGCATGCAGTTTTCCTGAGTGAAAGTGAGCAAAGGACATCTGCTGTAAAAAACACGTTGTAGTTCTTCTTTTGTACGTACTTAACTTTGTACATACATAACATGTATGTAACATAAATAAATATTTTTTTAACTGTTTTCAAAATTATCTAGCACCTTTTTAGCTCCAGAGAGTTTTAGTTTTATTTAGTAATACATTAAAATTAAAAATCTGTAATTTCATTGTATAAGTGCAATACGTAAGCGTTTATAAAATTACGAATTTCAAAATGCAGTGGAAAAACATACATTTGTATCCACGAGAAAATACAAACTCCACCATAAACTGTTGGATTTAGGTTTTACAACTACTGAGTCCAATGGACGCCGATTGGAAATATCAAGTGAAGCCAAGTCCTTCTCCGACTGGTTTGTCTATCATATAAGAGGCCCCCTATTCCGTTTATACAATCAGCAAGTTCCTAGTTGAGCCGCATACTTATATCGGTCCGAGCCAGCATTAAGCCCAGTAATAACGACACCCTTGAGATCCAACAAGCGGACTACTTTTGACTGAGCAGCCAGCCACTTGAGAAGTAAGTCCTCTCATGCCCGTATTAGTATATGGCTCAGAACCACAAACACGAAGACGAGTACAAAAATGAATGCAAGTACGAAGCAAGACACGAATGAAGTTGAAGTCAAAGGCGAATACGAAGACGATTATGAATACGACGATGTTCCGAATACGAATATGAAAAAGGCGACTAAAACGAAGATAAATGCAAATACAAAGTCAAACATGAACATGATTATCGAATACGAAGATGAGTACGAACACGAATATGCTGACAGCGACTTAATTGACAACGAAGACAAATACGAAGGCTATGATGAATACCAAGACGATACGGACACGAATATGAAGACGAAAGCTAAGAATAAGATTAAGGTTAACACTGAGCGAAATATTGATTTCTGCAAATGAACTAAAAATTAATCGAAGAATATTTCACTTCTGAAGTGCGGTGAACGCATCTCTTTATTTATTACTTTTCCCTGTTTTTGTATCTTAAGATTGTTTTAATGGTTAGGTTTGTTTTTTGGCCGTTTATTGTAATCTTATAATTGTTTTTTTTTTTGGCTATAGAGCCAAGACTTCCTGAAGTTGCCTTTGGATTGAAGGCGAAGTTTCGACAATAATAGCCAAAAAGGAATATAAGACATCTATTTGTTCTATTTACCCTCGGTCTAGAGCTAAAAAAAAAACTAATATAGGAATGTTTTAATGTTTTTGCATTTTATTTTGCTTCGCACGTTTATTTTTTTATTTGTTTCTGTTTCATTAAGGACAATTTTTTTGGTATAAAAGTACCCTATAAAATGAAAAACCGCTTTTATCTTAGATCCTTCTTCCACTTTCCTTATATCTAATCTAGATTTACATACTAGCGCTGCGCTCCCTCCCTAATATTCCTTACAACTCCTCCATTTATGCANGTGTCATATAAAGTATATCTTCCATACCTCTGATTGTTTAGATGCGATTTTTTATATAAGTATGTAACTCCTCTATCGATGTATGCAGATGTATTCAAAAGCAGTAATCTATCAAAGTAAAATTTGCAGATGTTCATGAAAGGTATGAAGCCTTCGGCATAGCCGAAGACAGCGCTGCTCTCACTTGTTTTCAATTATATTTGCTATCTATTTGAAACTTTTAAATTTTGCAACCGTACTTAATTGCCATTTCTCATTTACCCTCGATGTGGCATACGCATCCCTCTGCTCATCTGCTGTGTAAACAAAATATTTTTTTTGTGTGGTTTTCTACGCAATTTCCTTCCACCGCATCTATGTATGTACATACATTAGCGCTCATATGAGCAAACAAAATCACTCATTTATTCAATTCAACCGAAAAATCTGCAAAAGTGAGGGTTCCAACAAAAGCATAGACATTGGGTAATACACGCCAAAAATAAACAGTGCGTATGAGTAACTAGTAATTACGTAAATATGTACGTATTGTGGCAAGACAATTGTCAATTCTGGCTCTTCTCTGCCTTTCCTAATTCTTCAAGTATATTGCTTCTAGATCACATATAGTTAGAACTTAAAATCCACTATACAGGGCTTTTTGAGAAAAGTTTTTTTTTTTTAATTTCGGGTTTTTTATTATTTTTTATTTACAAACTAACTTATTTCTTGGGTATTTATAAAAACCTATACCTCTTTGGCTATTTAAAAAAGCCGAACATATTTTTTTCGGCTTACCTCACACTTTTGGCAATTGGAAAAGAGAATAAAAACAGTTTTGATAATATACCAGTAAGTAGGCAAACAAGTAATTTTTAGAAAAAATAACACCGACCTCAATTCTCATATAAAAATTTAAGATTATCGTAAATTTCTTCATGATCCGATGATCAGATTTAAATAAAATTAATATGGAACCACCTCCGAGGTAACACCTTTCCTTTAAAAAAGAATTATAGAAATCGATTAACGTGATCCAAAGTTATGCGGTAACATACATAAACAAAATTTATATATTCCGACGAATTTATAACCTTCCCCTTTTTGTGAAGTCCCTTAAAAACTGGCCCTTAATTTTAGGTAATTTAAAAGGAAGACATAATCCTTGTAAAAATAAAGTAGGACTTACATTTTTGGGCGCTTGAAAAGTGGTCATAAATTTTTGAACATTTGGGAAATAGGAAATAGGATGTGTTAAATCGAGTTATTCAAGTACGGGTTAACAGAGAGTTAGGTGACTTATGGAAGGTTTCAAGACAATGGCGACCTAGTTACCAATGTTTAGAACGTATTTAAATTATGGTTGAAACACTTTTCCATCCATTGAATGGCAGCAGCATAGAAAGAAGGGGAGAAAACGAACCCGAGCTCCAATCGATAATGACGCCGTCGATGTTCCATCACCTTGCTATGACGTGGTACGAATAGCTATAGCGCGTTTGAAAAACAGCAAATCTGCTGGAGCTGACAGCTGAGCTATTCAGCCAGGTCGCGAGGAGCTGATGAGGTGCATGTATCAACTCTAATACAGAACGGGTTCAGATGAATACATGCACAACGACTGGAACTTAAGTGTGCTCTGCCAAATCCACAAAAAAGTTGACTCCACCATTCGTCGTTAACGGACTGATACCTGAGAAATCCACCATAGATCAGGTATTCACAATACTCCTAATCTTGGAAAACAACCGCGATAAAAGGATCAATACTGACCATCTACATATTTATCGACTTCCAAACCGCTTTCGACAGCACGAAAAGAATTTATCTGTATGCCGCGATGTGCGAATTTGGTAGCCCAGCGGAACTGATACATCTGTGTAAAATTACGTTGAGCAATAACACCACCTCCGCCAGAATTGGGGAGGACCTCTCCGAACCCCCTCGTACAAAAATAAACATACCGTCGTTTAAAGTATAAAACAGCCCATCAAGAAAATTGTATCTAAGTATCGATATTTTAGTACGGGTGGATAAGGGCTTGATGCCAGGAGCTTCCGGTGAGCAAATATCTTTTCTGGTAAAAATGTCAGTAGCGAGGTTTTGCAGAACCACAATACGCGGTTTTGTACTTTTAACGACGATGTATAGTAAAATTATAATTAAAAACCTTCACGTGTTCAGCTTGCAAGAAAATTTATTTTCATCAGAAGCCTACATTTGCTTTTAGTTTTATAAATATAAGAGCGATTTTGTTTTACGTACCTGCCTTCATTTATAGGCCTTTTCGTTTTATCCATTTTTTAAGTGAACTTGTTAGCTGGGCAGCGTATATATGAACATGTCGCAAACCTGGAAGCAAAGGTGACTATTCGACCTTAACTCAGCGACTCTGTTTTACGAAAGATGGTCAAGCGCAACATATTTATGTATGTGAGTAGAAGTTTGACTAAGGCGACTGTGGTGTAATGGACTAGTTCGGGTGTTTCTAGACATCGACTTTTCGATCATTTTGGCCTCAAGTTTCCCCATGTTAAACGAACGATAAGACCACCCCCGATTTGGAGTTTAATTTGTTCGTCGTCAGACGTCAATCATCTTCAAAAGTTTTCCGTCAATTTGCTTCAACCATGTATTTTCGGATATCTTCGGCTAATCAGTGATACGATCAAATGTCGCTTAGTCAGCTCACTTGCAATTGTAACAGCAGCTTCGCTGATCGTGAAGTGTAGCAGTAGTTAAATGTTTTTTTCTCAGCCAGGTTCTCATTCACATTAATGTGCGAGTTGTGATCTTCTTTCTTTACTGAGTGTCTCGTTTGCTCATTTTACATTCTCTTGTTTCATAAGCGCTGGAGTAAATACATAAGCGAAATTTTAACTCCTCTATGATACAAATTTGGGTGCTCTGTTGAGGTGTGTGATTCAACTAAATTATTCCTTCTGATTAACCATTATGGAGCATTTTTCATAGGTGCTTTACAACAAGCGTGACCGCGGATGACGCTCTCCGGGCCTATAGTTTGTAAATAGCTGTCACGCCTTCCACCGCCGTTTAGATCATTACTCCGATCCTCTACTTTATCGGCCGTCAGCCTTCTGTTTTTTTTTGTCACACACCTCTGAAAATAAACAAATACCATCTCTCATACCTTTTCCAGCTTTCCCTTTGGCATGTTTACTAGTTAAACATCCTCAAGTTTCTACAATGTCACCCTTTTCAACGAGTTCAAGGGTTCAGCCAGAAATTTTCCCCAACATTGTGTGTTTTAGAATATACAAATTTAAATTTCCAATAACAAATGCACTGATTTTGCTATTCCTTACGCATAATAGGAAATTTCAAACGCTATTGATTGTCATTTATCCTTTTTGCAATTGTGATTCAGCTATGGATGGGAAGCGAACCAATATAGACATAGACAAATATACATATGTATGCATGCATCATACGCACCCTGCAGGGAAATCGCGAACTAGTGAATCAAATTTCTAGTTGCATACTAGATCTTTATCGCCGAAAAGGAACCAGTCCGATAGTAACTAGATCCCCACCAGTTTGAAATCAGCGAAATGTGGTACTTAAAAAAAAAAAAACTATTTTATTTCACTTCTATCATTAGAAATCTATATCTAAGGTGACGAATTTAGAACTGGTTCGGAATTATCGAGAAGGGACACAGCGGGGGGCTTGTTTACTTTACATAGATATGTGTTTGGCGGCTTTTTGGTTCAAATACGCTTCCATTCTGCACTTCCCATATGCTTTTTCATGGCATGGTAATACAAAAGAAACAAGTAAGAAAGTCTAAGTTCGGGCGGAGCCGAACATTAAATACCCGGCGCAAGTATTAAATATATGTTTTCCACCTTTCCGAAAGCTACCGCTACATGATAAGCCGGGGTGTATACATTTTAAGTAAATTAGCGTCCTTAAATTTCGAAATATTGAAATTTCAAGCATATCTGAAATTTACCGTTATATGAAAAGCGGCCTCAATTTTAGTCCGATTTCAACAATTTTCAACGGTTTGCTTTTATGTGGCAAGCACAATAACCATACCGAGCTTGGTACAAATTGCTAGAACGGTTAGCGAGATACATATATGTGATCACAAGTGGGCGGTGCTACGCCCATTTTCCAAAATTTTGTCATAAACGTATTTCTTGGTAAAGAATTGTTGCAATCATCAATTTTGAATAAATTAGCTTCAATATTTACTGATTTATCGAAGATTTTGTATTTCTCGAAATTACCGTTATATGGGATGTGGGCGTGGTTATTGTCCGATTTTAGAAATTTTCGGCCAGTTGGTATGCTGTACCAGGACCAACAACTGTGCCAAGTTTGGAAGAAATTGGTGCAGCGGTTACCAAGATATACACATGTAACCATAAGTGGGCGTGGCTACGCCCATTTTCCAAAAATTTATAATATTCATGTTTTCCGTCTGAAACTCATTGTAAGTATCAATTTTGAGTGAATTATCTTCAGTAGTTACTAAAATATCGCAGTTTTCGTATTTCTTAAAATTACCGTTATATGGGAGGTAGGCGTGGTTATTGTCCGATTTCGCCCATTTTCAATACCATCCGTCCTACGCCCAAAAGAAGTTCACGTACCAAGTTTCGTTAAGATATCTCAATTTTTACTCGAGTTATCGTGTGCACAGACGGACGGACGGACGGACGGACGGACGGACGGACGGACAGACAGTCACCGCTTAATCGATTTCTCTTTTCATTCTGATCATTTATGTATACATTTGTCTATATCTATCTCGATTCGTTTTGCCTGTTACAAACAACCGTTATGTGAACAAAGTTATAATACCCTTGTGCACAAGTGCGCTCGGGTATAAAAATTGTGTTAACATTTTAACATCTTGGGACCTTTTGAAATCCAACTAAAAACAGCAAGCTCCTCTGCAAACTCAGCTTCAGCCAAACATCCCAACCCATACTGGGTCTAAATGTCGTAGAACTGCACCAGTTCAGAACTAGAGATTTTCCCTTGCTTACATAGTACATGCATACCATTTATTTAAAATCGCAGTAAAATCAATAAGCTAAGATGGCTGTGGGAGACAAAGAGGTCATGCGAGCGAGTAAATATTTGCACACAACTGCTATATACTTATGCATATGTATACATACACTAATGGACAAAATGATGGGTGCAAAATTCAAAATGATATTGTTTGCAAGTTATGTTTATTTGTTTAGTTATTTTTAATAATTTTAATTTAGAATATAGTTCCATCTATAACAGAAACCATTATAGTCACAGGTAATTTTTGAGCAAAAAAAATACAACCGACTTCAATTTTCATATAAAAATTTAAGAGTACCGTTAATTTTATCATGATCCAATAATCGGGTCTGAACCAATGGGATCAGCTGTGAGACACTACCTTTCCGATAGAAAAATAAAAAAAAATATTCAGACGAATTGATGCATTTCTCCTTTTTTTGAACTCGGTTAACAATAAAATTGTTAACAATTGTTGTTGTTTGAGATTGAATATGAGAATATGTGTGTGAATTGGAAATTTAAAATTATATTATGTGCAAGCGTCAGTGGTTTTACTTTGTAATGCAAAAACCTTTATAAAAAAGTTTTAAAGCTTACAAAAAGTTCACAAAGATTTCCGAATTTAAAAATTTTTATTTCATTTTTATATGGACAAAGATGCGCAGTACCATGAAAAAATTTTTTTTTGGAATTTAATTACTTTTTGTGGAGCTTTATGTAAGCTTTAAAACTTTGATTTAACTGGTTTCTGTTATGGATCGAACTATATTTTCAATGAAAATTATTAAAAATAAATAAATAAGCTTAAGTTGCAAACAATATTATATTTAAATTGTGCACCTATTATTATGTCCATAAGTGTACATACATATATGCAAGTAAAATCTGCTATTTGACACGCTATAGAGAGGTTAGAATGGCAGACAATGGTAGACCAAAGGCAAAAACACACAAAATAACTAAATGTCGCAATGTCGCAGGGTCGTCTGGATAGCATTTGTAAAAAACGTAAATCACTGCAAAGCGGAAAGTGTCCGCTTCAGTGGGCCAAATAGATTTACAGAGTACATATGCATGTAGATATATACAGTGACTCTAACAAATGACCACGAGTTTATTTTCTTTAAATATTATTAATGTTTTTCGAGCTAAATTTTGTCATTCAATACCAATACCATCCAAGCTTTAACCAAAAAGTTTTCCAACTTTATACAAAATTTGAGAAAAGTCAAAAAATTTTCATCGCAATTTCAACTTTTTAATCGAATCTCTAGAACATTTTTGGGTATGCAGTTTTATAGCCCATACAATTTTGGTGCAAGTTTTAAACAGCTACAAAAATTGGTGGTGATTTTTTGAAATTTTGTTGCTAACGGTCCCCGGCATTTTATTTCAAAAGAAATTCAGGAAAAAAAGTTGCGAAAATCCGTAAAAAAAAAGTCTCGAAAATCAACAGAACCTTGCACTTTATTAGGCTAAAATTTAATTGGCTATAAAACTGCATACCCGAAAATGTTTTATAGATTCAGATGAAAAAGTTGAAACTTTGATGAAAATTTATTGAATTTCCCTAAATTTATTATAAAGTTTGAAACTATGATTTATATGATTTTGGTTAAAGCTTGCATGTTTTTTTTTTTACAGAAAAATAACAAAAAAAAAAATCAACTCGAAAAACATTACAAATATTTAAAAAAAATTGAACCCGTGGTCATTTGTTTGAGTCGCTGTATGTACATATGAGTATGTACTTAGTAAGTGTGCAAATATTTTACTGCAAATTGCGTGTTAAGAACACACAAAGTAGGCTTTACACTGGCGACAGGATATTGCGAAAATTTCGTTGTTATTGTGGTTGGGACCTTTTGCGATTTTCATTTTACATTTTTCTTTGCTAAGATTGGAAAATAGGAAAAGTAGGTTTTATGCAGTGAAATTGTTACATTTTGGGTCGTAATTGTGTCGTCGATTTTACGAAGCGATGCAAGTGTTATTGGATAGAGTATTTCTTTTTTATTACAAGCTTTTATTTAACTTGCAATGTGTGTATGTATGTGTGTATGTATTCTTGTTTGGGTAAAATCTTGCAATCAATTTTGACTAACTCCCCGATGGGTAAGAAATTGGAAGCTTCCAACATAGGTGGCAAAGGTGTCGAAATGTTTGTCAACTCTTTATTTATGGTCCAATATGTTTCATATTTAAAAAGCTTGACAGATATTCCTTTGAAGCTTCCATAAGTCAAAAAGCTGCCACTAACTTTAGAATCGACTTTATTTTGACTTTGAATGTGCCCATTTATTTTATTTTCAAAATTGTGGTATTTTGTTATTTTCCTCAATTTAAGGTATATTATACTTTCATATTTAATAAATAATAAAACTCTTTCTTCCACACCACATAATGTAACAATATTTTTTATAAAACCATTTTATTCTTCCCATTTCATGTCAATCACCAAAATTCGCGACTACTTGTGGAAATTGAAAAAACCAACAATCCACCTCAAAAATAACTCACCAACACCGCCTGAATTTGCTGCTTTCGTTTAACGAATTGTTCTTCACGGAAATTCGATTAAAATCCATCAACAATTGAAATTGTTATTGGCCGACGAACTCGAAAAACGTCAATAACGTTAAATGTGACATGGCATCCCACATTGGCATCTGGCTTCTCTACCGTTTCCCTGCTGCCTGCCATCTGCCGNTTAACGAATTGTTCTTCACGGAAATTCGATTAAAATCCATCAACAATTGAAATTGTTATTGGCCGACGAACTCGACAAATGTCAATAACGTTAAATGTGACATGGCATCCCACATTGGCATCTGGCTTCTCTACCGTTTCCCTGCTGCCTGGCATCTGCCTCCTACTGCCTGCTAATCAACTGGCAACGTATTTATCAACATCGGTGTTCATTAATTTTTCCATGTCGTTCGCATAAATTTATGCTTGTTGCCCACAATTTTGTGGCGTATTTATGACCGTTTGTTGTCTCGCGCGCTCACAGAGGCCTGCCACCCATACGAGCCATTCAAGTGTCCTGGTGATGGTAATTGCATTTCGATTCAGTATTTATGCGATGGTGCGCCCGATTGCTCCGATGGTTACGATGAGGATCTGCGACTTTGTACGGCAGGTAAGTGGAAAAAGCAGAAAATTGAATTTGTAACTGTTTTATGTATGTGTGTACAATGTACCATTTCTACGAACAATTTTAAATATTTTTAGATTTTTAAATAATTAATGGAGGCATATTTTTTATGTAAATGGCAATCATAGGGGCAAAAGCATTAAAACTCGGACCTTTCTTTTTTTACCCCCCTAATGTATTGCTTGTAAAAGTTAGTATGTGGAAAGAATTGAAAATTTGATCGCACACATTTACTAGATGNCTTTGTACGGCAGGTAAGTGGAAAAAGCAGAAAATTGAATTTGTAACTGTACACCTTTAGGTTACTCGTATGACATAACGGTTTTATGTATGTGCGTACAATGTACCATTTCTACGAAAAATTTTAAGTGATTTTAGATTTTTATATAATTAATGGAGGCATATTTTTGCTATGTAGATGGCAACCCTAGCGTGGGTAAGAGCACTAAAATTCCGACTTTACGTTTTTTTTTACCCCCCTAATGTATTAATAAGAAAAGTTGGTATGAGGAAAGAATTGAAAAGTTGATCGCACACAGTTGCCAGATAAAATTAATTAACCGATTTGCAGGTAGTCTTTAAGAAGTTAACTTTAAGAAAAACTGCGAGTTGTATAAATAACACCGGCAAATACCAAGAAAAAAGTATGGGTGCAAAAACTGCCACATGGTCGCTTCTCTTCCTTGTGAGATATCTAAAGGCCTGTGGTAGTTCTTTATGATTTCGTGAAAATCCGATTAATTTAAGAAAAAACATCCGCTAANTGCAGGTAGTCTTTAAGAAGTTAACTTTAAGAAAAACTGCGAGTTGTATAAATAACACCGGCAAATACCAAGAAAAAAGTATGAGTGCAAAAACTGCCACATGGTCGCTTCTCTTCCTTGTGAGATATCTAAAGGCCTGTGGTAGTTCTTTATGATTTCGAGAAAATCCGATTAATTTAAGAAAAAAACATCCGCTATTTTTGATCCGCCATTTTGGATCAGTCATTCCAAAATTTTCAAATAAAGTCAATATACAAAGAGCCACTAACTCTGAATAACTTAAATTTCAGTTTAAGTCAATCAATTTCTCAAACTACTACACCTATCAGGCCTGTAAAACGGTGTAAAGAATCGAACTAGTCCCGGTTTTAAAACCACTTGATGGCTACCTTATTTCAGCGGAACACTTTTGATATTTCTTAAATCGCTGCACTATGTCCGCTGTCTTTGTAAATCTGATACAGAATAGTGTATCATCATCGCCGATATTCGGCGTCGAAAACCCTTATAGGGTCCTAAATATTTCTCGAAACCAATTTTTTTTGTGAAACTGGCCGTCGGAAAAGTCAAAAGCTAAACAGTTTTTTTCTCAAAAACTAGACGTGCTAGAAAAATTTTGTAAAAAGACTTCAAATCAACATCAGTCTAACTCGTANGAATAGTGTATCATCATCGCCGATATTCGGCGTCGAAAACCCTTATAGGGACCTAAATATTTCTCGAAACTAATTTTTTTTGTGAAACTGGCCGTCGGAAAAGTCAAAACCTAAACAGTTTTTTTCTCAAAAACTAGACGTGCTAGAAAAATTTTGTAAATAGACTTCAAATCAACATCAGTCTTCGAAATCAAACTCGTCAAAATTTTTTTAACCGCGTTATCTGTTGGATTTCGAGATGAACCCAGTT